>NW_020442100.1:0-1086 GCF_000699045.2 Agrilus planipennis
TAATTAAGACTGTAGATACTTAAAAGTTTAACCTTTTTAAAACACAAAAATGAAAGCCGTTAAATATTTTCTATTTTTTTAGGGCATGCTTGCATAGAGAATCCTCTTGATGACAATTCAATGCCAAGAAAGCGCATAACCTATGAGAATTTCAAATAACTATTGTAATGTTCGTGGATTTGACAAAATTTACTGATAACGACAAAAATTATTTATTTACACTACTGTTGATATATCACTATTCACTGCGCTATTTATTTCACTGCTATCATTGTTAATTTATTTCTGGATTCACTTCTCCAACGGTCAATTTATTTCTTCTCCCCTAGGCGATCGTTTCTTCCTTTAAATACTCTTTTGTTTACTTTCGGGAACCTTCTGGAAACATCCGAATAGTTTATTTTTTTAATTGGACTGTTTAACCGCTTTCCCAGAACGCAGGTACGACACACACATTTACAAATATAGCGCACATGAGGAAAGGCGAATCGATAAGCCGTTCACGCACACGTGTGCCCGATCGCACACAAACACTCGTGCTCGCTACACTATATAAGCGTTGTAGTATAAGATAGAGATTAGTAACAGCCCATGCAATTGCAATAAACAGTTTTGTACGGAACCCTCGGTGCGCGAGTCCAACTCGCACTTGACCGATGTATTGTTAACGCGATAATGATTCAATTAATAATTTAAGTTCGTTAAAACCATTAACGTGTATTTTAAATGAAATTTTGGTTTTGTATAAAATTATCAGTAAGTATTTAAAAAACGAAACGCGACAAATGGAAAGAGCTCCGGTAAAACCTGTACGGAATGTCTGAGCACGCCTTGAATTATTTACAAGGAATTAAGCGAAAAAGAGCGCAGTAATGAAGGAAAAACCGACTCCAGACATCCGACCTCATTCGGTTCTGTCGAGGGCGAAAAAAGCAACTGTGTAACAGTAGTACATCTCTGCTTGTTGGAAAATTAGAAGCTTTGATGTTTATACATGGAAAGTTTGCTCTTGCCGGCAAAGAGGTTTAAAGAGTAAACAGACTCCTAAACCCACTTGTTAGAATTGCAGAGACTCTCACTTCGATT
>NW_020442101.1:0-1133 GCF_000699045.2 Agrilus planipennis
ACTGGCTGGACACGCACCTTTACTCTTTCCTATTTTCCTATTTTGAGCTAATCTTCGCATTTCCCTAAAACTAGAATAACCCACATCCTTAACTATTTGCGAACAGTAATCTAATCTAGGCCTACCTCTTTTTGTTCAACTCATTAACTAGACCAGAGCGGTTGCTGACAACTCCTACTTTTACTCACAACAGACGTTATAGGGAGTATCTTAAACATAGAAAAGGGATGTCAGATGGGAATTGCAGCGGACACTAATAAAGAAAAGATTACACCGATTAATATGTAACAAAAAGAGATGTAGACAAATAGGATTTGAGCATTAGACTTTAAAGAAAGTTCAACATTCTCAGGATATCAAATAGCAGAAAGCTTTCTTGCCGCTGTTAAAAGAGCTCGAACTGTTTTTACAAATAAACATAGAAAAGTATCGACAACAGATGATTATTTCTGAATTCTTTTTCTAATTTAAGGTTGTCAATATTGATATTTTTATAAGAATGATCTGGACAATATACATTTTTCGGTTCCATCAAGCCTAAAGTGAGCTAAATGCTCTTTGAACCTAACGTGAATACAACGTCTAGTTTGTCCCGGTGATGCCGAATTCCCCCCCGCAGGTAGTTTTGGTTAAAATATAGATGTCGAATTCCCTCCCGGGAACTAGCCGAGTTCCCTCCCGTTCATATCAACTCCGATAATTAAGTTAACGACTACATACCGATTTTTATTTATCGAAAATAAATATATATTTATGGTGCACTTCAGTACTTCAGTAAATTAAAGATAAAATAATTTCAGAAAGAAGTTATGAAATGTATATTTATTTAATTTTAAAATGGTTTCCCACTACCTTAACAAATTCAATGTTTGGAAATTTGTGTGCATCTAGCTCTTTTAGTGCAATCATCCAGAAAAACTTTATTAGTCTAAGTTTGTCTTGTATTTGACCAATAGAAGGGTAGTCTGATAAAATTATTATTGTTATTGTGGTGTCTATAATATACGAATAATATTAAGATTAATATGTGATGTGAGACTGTATTATTTAAACAACTCTTTATGACTTTATAGTGGCAATTAGCACTCAAGTTCATCCGCCGCCGTTGCGAGGCAATTGATGTATAATTAGGA
>NW_020442102.1:0-1182 GCF_000699045.2 Agrilus planipennis
ATGTTGCTAATTTGGCTTGTTTGATGTACCTATTTGAAATTAGGTAAGATATCTAGAAATTTTAAAATTTCAGGACAATCCTCTGGAACCTGATTGAAACAACAAATTAACTATGTATCCGATCCGCGATCGCCACTAAATAAACCCTTATCGCCGCTCATATCTATTCGGAACTAATATCTCCCTCTGCATGTAATTAGGGGGTTTTCTCAATGACAGCAAAAACGATGCTATTTCGTACATTCGTCGTTATTTTTAATGACCGAAACGTTATTTTCAAACATTGGACTCCTCAATTTTTGGGTAAAAGTTAAAAATAATCTTGCAAGTTTCTTAACTCGCTCGAATATATATGTGTATTGGGCAGTTTTTTGAAATAAGCGTAACTTGAAAGCCAATATAAGGTAAGCAGTATGTGTTAGAACTTAACTAAAATATCTAATGTTTACATAAGGGCTTAATAGTTTAGAGACCCTTTCAGTAATTTAACGCTAACGCCAAGAGTAATCGAATATAGGTGCTATATAATATCTCTTAATTGTTTTATGCAAAAATATCATCATCATCATAAGACCAGACACGCACCTCCACTCTTTCATAACCTGAGCTAATCTTCGCATTTCCCTAAAACTAGAACAACCCTCATCCTTAACTATTTGCGAACAGTAATCTAATCTAGGTCTACCTTTACCCCTCCTAATTCCCGTTTCTGCCTCTAATATGTCTCTGACTAGACCTTCATGCCTGAGAAGGCATCCTACCTATATCCCGCCTATTTCTTACTGGCTTCCATAAAGTCCCCTGTTCTCCTATTCTTTCTAACACCTCTTCATTTCTAACCTTCTCTATCCACGGTATCCTCATCATTCGTCTGTAACACTACATTTCGAACGCTTCCAACCTTTTTGAAAATAAATAAATGAGCAAAAACGCTCGAAGCAATACAGGTCAACGAAATTTAATATTAAAGAGGAAAAAGCAAATGGGAATCATTTACCATGCAATTTGCGACTCTTATAAGTCTAAATCTAGCCTAAGAATTTGTTCAGCACGTCAAGATTTATTGATATTAGTGGATGGTATCTATGGTTGCCACCCGTACTTTATTATAAAGTATTGTACTCTATTTCGACTGTGCGTACGTTATACTTTACAAGACACATAAAGTACGTAAAAATACTT
>NW_020442103.1:0-1153 GCF_000699045.2 Agrilus planipennis
TGTCTCAAATCAAGGATCTCATTATTTTATCTACGAAATTGCAGAGAACATTCTCTAAATTATAATCTTATTTGAATGGAACATACGGTAACAAATTAGAGCAACGTTTTTAGGGGTGGCAAATAAGGAGGTTTCCCAGAGGAAGAGGGGTCAGACGGCTTTAATTTATATATATATATAACTTCTTACTAGAATTAAGAGAATAAGGGATAGGTATACTTCATTTAGTTTCTCTAGCGATGTGACCTTTAGTTCGACCGGCGCAAAATAGAAAAGAACAGCACTAGGCCAGAAAAGGAAGGAGACAACTCTCGGTCAAACTAAACCGGCGAGAAGCGTATAATCCGTACAGTATTTCACGGAAAAATTGACCATTTTATCCGCTAAAATTGCATTGCTCGGATGTGCTGTTATTGGTACCAATTACTACTGAAAATATCAACGAGGTGTTTGTTTATATTTGAAGACATATTAAAGGCTTTAAAGCTTGTTTTCGACACGCACTACTATTCATGATTGAATAAAACTTTTGGCAAGTACTGTACGAAAAAGTATGTTTAATGTGCAATAGTCGAGAGTAGAATGAGCTTTTTTCTCCCTATCTACGATTTTGCCAGTGCGAATCCAAGACATTGGAAGGGGCACATCGCTAGAGAAAGTAAACGAAGTATACATAATCCATGAAGACTAAAGATACTGAATATGCATCAGTCAATAACCGTTTCATTCAAATGAATGATGAGGCTATCGAGGATAGAGAAGGTTAAAAATGAAATGGTATTAGAAAGAGTACGGGAACATAGGACTCTATGGAAGTCAATAACAAATAGGCGAGATAGATTAGTAGGACACCTTCTCAGGCATGAAGGTTTAGTCAGAGACATATTAGAGGCAGGAACAGGAGTTAAGAGGAGTAGAGGTAGACCTAGATTAGATTACTCTTCACAAATAGTTAAAGATGTGGGATGTTTTGGTTTTAGGGAAATGCAAAGGTTAGCTCAGGAAAGAGTGGAGGTACGTGTCCAACCAGTCTTACAGTCCATTTCAATTTGTTAGATTTGTGACCTTGAAGAAATATGCGCGAAGATAGAAAGAATACACACTAGGCGTGAGCAAGACAGAAATAGTTGGAACAAGCTTGAACGAGCAGAGC
>NW_020442104.1:0-1077 GCF_000699045.2 Agrilus planipennis
AATCTTAAATTCATTGTCTTTCGACAAATAGTATGTATCACCAAAAAATAATTAAAAATTGAGATGAAAGTGTAACTAATAATGACAATTTTAATTTTATATATTACGTAAATGATTGGAAAACTTACCCCATCATGGTCGAAGTTCTTTTGCCAGTTTTCTCTCAGCAAGGGAATAGGAACGATGCATCCTTCACAGTGGTAAAATGGAAGACCAGTAACTTTTGCAACATCTGCAAAATATTCAAATATTAATTTCCAAAATCTTAAATTCATTGTCTTTCGACAAATCAACTTCACCCTCCACATACTCGTTCTCTCTTATATTCACCCTCGCAATCATTTTCTCTTGCATACCACTCCCCCCCTCACATCTTTTTCACTCATACAAAAAATTTCTTTTTGATTAAACGAAACTAAGCAAACGTTATTTGTAAAGGAAAGTAAATGTTATAAACAATTAATATAAAAAATTGAAAATTTGCCTCAAAGTAATGAAAACACTAAGCCAACTCAAAATAAGGTAAGTTAAAATATGATTAAATTGATTAGGATTAGGTACACAAGTTCAAGTGATGATAAGAAATAAAGAAAATTAATTTTATTGTGTTATAACCCAATTAAAAAAAAATGGAAAGATTAAAACTGAATCGAATGCATAAGAGGAAGAACATTTTATACAAACAACTTCTACCTCTAATATATTTATCCTCGCAACCATTTTTTCTTGCATACCATTCACCTTCATCCACATTTTATCCCTATCGTCACACTTTTTCATTTACACAAACATTTTCACCCTTCACATACTCATTCTGTCATATATTCACCCTCGCAATCATTTTCTTTTGCATACCAATCACCCTCATTCATATTTTCTCTCCTTCACATCCTTTTTTATTCATACAAACAACTTCATCCTTCACATACTCGTCCTCTTGTATATTCATCCTAATAATCATCTTTTGCATATCATTCACCCTCATCCACTTTTTTATTACAATTATACAATAAACAATTATATCCTAACTCAATGGATGTAAATATTCTTATTCTACTTAAATATATAAGTGCATAA
>NW_020442105.1:0-1080 GCF_000699045.2 Agrilus planipennis
ATGACTATATAAATATTTACATGCCTAGAAATGTATAAAAATAGGCATATTTGTTAACTTTGAACCTTCATAACTTTTTATGGGGGTGAGATTACCACGAAGTTTTTATGGCACAGAGGTGGGGGAGACCTCCTTGTTCGATCCCCCGACCCCCACCCCCTTTGGGGCCATCATCTAGACTTTTACCATTTTGTTTAATTCTTGGATAAAGGTATTCGTGGATTCTTCTCCTTAACGATTTAATCTCCAATGAGAAGGAGTGAGATCGAGAATGAATGGGTAAAAAGAATTAAAAGCCACATAATTCGAGTAGGCGATCGTCCGTGGTTCTGTTATTATAGCGGCAGATCGGAGATTGAAGAACATGGTGAATAAGCTTGCAAAACGCTCAACGAGAGCGTGGTTACAACACCGTGGTAGACGAATCGGCAGGCAAACAACCACTAAAAACGACATTTACTACACGGCGATTAACTCAGGATTTCCTGCCTGTATGGGTGGCCAAACTGGCAATCTGTTTGTTGCGTGAGTAAGAGTAAATCTCTGATCAAGCGCAATTTCATTACGTACAATCAAGACAATTTAATAGCGAAAAAAAATGTAGTCTAATATTTCCATTGCATATCCAACATACTGGAGGCCCATATGCATTGCATGTTACTCTAGGGTCCCTGTCTTTAAAGAAAAACTGGGAAGCTTATTAGGCAGCGCATATGCTGTTATTCTTGGAAATTTCACTGGCACAAAATATTAAACGGACATCTATTTTAGGGATCTGTACCTCCAAAAAAGGAACCATTATAGAATCACATCGTTGTTCGTTTATTTCTCTATCAAGATCTTTTTACTTAAGATCGCGTAGAGTTATCAAGAACAAGACACTCGCAAAGGAATCAAAAGTTGTATAATTGTAGATTATAAAATTTAGCAAGAAGCAATGTCTTATAGCACAAGTAATAAATATAATAAAAATACAATACTGACTAATAGTTTGATTAAAAATTTTGAGGATTATGAAAAAAAAAAAAATAATTGCAAGCTATTTTTTCAAAATTTAGTAATTTTTAAATGGCTGTAACT
>NW_020442106.1:0-1076 GCF_000699045.2 Agrilus planipennis
AATTTTATTATTTTGAGTTTAAATTATATTTATATATAATAATTTGGTTCGTATTCAGTACTAAAATAACTAAAATTTACTGTGATTTGGAAAAAAAACAAATTAACCAACTGTATGTTAATTTCCTTTGGCGCATACGTACGCCATTTTTAAGGATATAAAAAAGCTCATCGAGAAAAAATCTCAAAAGCTTTCCATTTGGACAAAGTTTCCATAATTATAAAAGGTACATTACCGAACAAGTGTATAATTATTTTTTTACAATTAGTTAGACTTAGTTGTCTTCAATTAAGGAGTAACTCATTAAGTATGCCAAGTTAGGTAAGGGTAAGCAGAATCAACAGAGAACAGGTATTAAAAAGCACATCAAGCCTATTTTGTTTCTTTCTATTCAAGTACTGTTGCCTGACTTTGTGTGATTTAGGCACATCATAGAAGGAACAGTCTGCATCACAGTAGGTACATGATTTCTGTCTATTGAATAGCAGCAATTTTCGCTGACAATTTTGGTTCCTAAAGATCGATTGCCATGTCAATTAGGAGCAATTCAAGCGCCATTTAAAAGAACGAATATCCAATATGCCTAATACACAAGTGTGCTTGCATATTGTTAAATTTACAATTGCGAAAGGCCTAGAATTTGATAAATGAAAAGCAAATAAATGAATTCTTGCAACGGGCGACCTTCTACATCTTGTTGCGCCTTCATTTATTTTAATGTTACCAAATGGATACATATACGATTCGTCTCATGAGCGGGTTTGTCATAAGACTCAAATGAAAAATTGACCCGATACATAGGCACATGCATGTTACGTTTGAAGGCCTTTTGCGCTTTAGAAAATCGAAATAAAGTCGATCATCCTAAGAGGAGTTAATATTTATTAATGTCCGCAAGACGTGGTGCCCGGAATATAAAAAAAAACTGTTAAATATAATAAATGAAGGTACAATGACGTTTGAATGCGATCCTAACTGATTTAGATGGTGTACAATTAAATGAATAATGATCTGTACATTTGCAATGGTTAAGTGATGAACCTAAATTTTTTCGTCGTTAGGTAACGTACTGTATT
>NW_020442107.1:0-1268 GCF_000699045.2 Agrilus planipennis
TCCTTAACTATTTGCGAACAGTAATCTAATGTAGGTCTACCTCTACCCCTCCTAACTCCTGTTTCTGCCTCTAATATGTCTCTGACTAGACCTTCCTGTCTGAGAAGGTGTCCTACCAAACTATCTCGCCTATTTCTTATTGATTTCCATAGAGTCCTCTATTCTCCTATTCTTTCTAATACCTCTTCATTTCTAACCTTTTTTATCCACGTTATTCTCATCATTCGCCTATAACACCACATTTCGAACGCTTCTAACCTTTTCTTTTCCGCAGTGCCTACTATCCATGTTTCGCACCCGTACATTGCCGTGCTCCAAACATACACCTTTAACAACCTTTTTCGAATTTCTAAATTAACCGTTCGCGAGCATAGAAGTGACTTCTTTTTGTTAAAGGCGACACGACCCTGCGTTATTCTCTGCTTTATATATCCCTAATCCTCCTCCTTCCTGACTTATCTGATTTCTTAGATATCTAAAATCAGCCACTTCTTCTAATTTTTCGTCTCCTATCTTTATATTCGCTTTTTCCCTACTTTTTCTTTCCTTGCGTACCAATATTTTACTTTTACTTTTATTTATTTTCATACAATACTGTTTTGTGAATACCGCTTCCATTTTATTCAAAGCTATCTCTAAGTCCTGCTTGCTAGATGCTAATACTGCTATATGTCAGTATTGTAAACAAATTTGCGTACTATTCAGCATGTATCAACATTACTGATTTCTGTAGACTTATGTACGTAAGTTTATGCAGTTTCAACTCGACTAGGCTAGCGTGTAATATTTTAGGTATAACGTCTATTGATGATATTATTATTGGAATAATTCGAACTGTTTTGATTCCACATTTCGTTTATTTCATCAATAAATGGGATATATTTTTGAATTTTCTCAATATGTTTTTGTTTAAGATTTTCAGTGTTTGGTACAACAACATCTATTAGTTAATAGTTCACACCCGAAAGGAGGAGGGAATGCCCTGCTTCCCTTGGTGCGTAATATACTATTTTATATCATACTCGTATTTTCTGTATTTCGGAACAAAACAATCATAAATAGATTATCAACATTACAATGTCTCAGAATTTTTTAACGGCTATTGTCTAAATATTCAAAAAATTCATATAAAACATTTTTTAATCAAAATCGGCCAAGGTTTTTGAAAATCAGCATGGATTTTCATCATCTCTCTCAATATTTTTCTGAAAAAAAATTATGCGATATTGCGTAAATTGCATAACCGTTTATAAAATCAACTTACGGAT
>NW_020442108.1:0-1166 GCF_000699045.2 Agrilus planipennis
ATTTGGAGCATCTATCTCATGTTGAACAGTAGTTTGTATTATGATTAGCTTCTGTATTTATTATTTCTGAGTACAGTGTTTTATATCTTCGGATATTTGCCCAGCACGTGGTTTATATATAATCTATGTATAAATCGATGCAGAGTTAAAATTACATCAGTTTTATTTATGATCATGATGAGGATCAGGGTAGGTAATGTCGAGACGCATTAAGTCGCTGTTGGATACAACATTGAATCGTATCCAATAGTTATGAAGGGGTCAGTATTTAATAGACTAACGGTATCAAGTTCACATGTACCAATGCTAGTTTGAAATGTATTAGTATCATTGATTGGTTTAATCGTTTTACATATTTCTACAAGTGCATGTAAGAATTCAATATGTGCAAAAACGTTATGATGTTCTCCTTTTTTCTCCAACATTCACAAAACTAATAATAGTAATAATTCAATTTCAATTTTCTTTCTAATTTATGTTACTATCTCGTGAATGGGAGTTAGTTTCGATTGCTAATTTTGACATTGCCACAATGTTTGACACACACATGTTCTTCTTCATGGAAGTTCGATAACGTATGTGCGATCCTCGAACCTTTCTCGCAAATGAATAGAACGGAGTTCTTGAAGCCGCAAGAAGGCAGTAAATTCTATTACATCTCAGCGGGTTGGCGTCGTTCGTGGAGACTAACATTCATTCGTAATGTCAGAAGGATTTGTATAAGGGAACGTCGAAAAATATTTGAACACGTCCGAAACCATCGCATGTGGAGAGCTAGTGAGTGATATTGCTTCCCTTGTTTTGGAAACATCAACGTAAATAAAATAATTCGAAGTGGTCTGTATTCTGTCGAAACTGCCAGACGCGGATCGCGATTTCGATAATTTTGGATCTCATCAGCGCGTCGCAGACAGCTCCGACAGAACACAGGCCAACTTTTACCTGCTGTCTTAACCGTGCGTTTTAGAATATATCACAAATGGCGCGGTAAACGTCATCTGTAGTACGATGCTACATTTTAGGATTACGTAATCGATCCGCGTCTGGCAGTTTCGACAGAATACAGACCACTTGGAATTATTTTATTCGATTATGGTAACGTGCCTATCACGTTGAGGTTAGCTACGCCGGGATTAGTTTCAGCAAGTAGATATCCATATATTTAA
>NW_020442109.1:0-1093 GCF_000699045.2 Agrilus planipennis
TGGAACGCCTCAGAGCGAGGTAACGCCGCATGAGTCATGTTTTTTCGTGCGTGCAGCCGGCTCCATCGAATTATAAGACGTTGTCACGTCAAAACGTTTGCGACTCTTTAATTGCAAACTTTTGGGGAAAGTTAGTTTTCTTTTTCAATTTTTTCAAGACATCGTCACCCAAATATTTCTTTTGCGCAAACGTATCTACTAATCAGTAGTAGAAATTTGCTCGTCAATACAGTTACTGCTCTTCCGCTGAAGAATACGAGTTATTTGTTTATAATTTCCTTGTTCTTTTTTTAGAGAACTATTTCCAAGTAAAACGCTACGTATTTAGGCAAATAAACGTTTCACGATGTATGGAACAAGTTTAACTCGAGTTTCATTGCAACGCAAAGTAAAGAAGTATTCACGGAAGCAATTTCTTCGGGTAAATGACCTTTGATTTCCCTTTCGATATAGAGATAGTGCTATTTATTGATCCATCCACTCGGAGAAACATGTACAAGGTATACAATGCTGGGCCACCCTCATTTATCTTCAATTACATACACCTATACCTACACTATTTAACAACTTCTACACAGAAGATCGATTTTCATTAATTACTTGGAAACATTTTAAAATGATTAATTCGCAGTAGGAAACTCGTTTTAACTTAACTTGATAACGAAAATTTTAGTAATGAAGGAGCATATGAAATCAACATCAACTATTTAACGTGTTTGATGGACTTTTAAATTGTTGCCTTTGAAATTCAGTAGAGATAGGTACAAATACCTACCGTTGATTGCCGAAGAAACGACTTTGGTTTCTATCGTCGTAAGCCTGTGGTTTATTCTTTACATGTGTCATACAAATAACCCTAATATTAAGCAGTGACTGCAATAGGTCGCATGACATGGTCATGCGATTACTGATTACTGTCTAATAACATACACCACGACTATATACGAGGGCGGTTCAATAAGTACCCGTGTTTGAAAACGGAGGACGTTCCTGAGGGAAATTGGTGTTGTTATCATGTGCTGCCATCTATCAAACCACGCCAAAACAAATTTCAGACTGATTGATAGGTTAGTTTGGATTTGGCAGCCATTCG
>NW_020442110.1:0-1074 GCF_000699045.2 Agrilus planipennis
AGTTATAAATAATACCTACAACAAAGAATAGAAATTTGTTATGTATATACCTAATAGATATGTGCTACTAACTTTTCGTCGCAGTATGTTACATTTTATTACGATAATTATAAAAATTCTATCCCAAAATTACATACAAAAAGATATTCAGTGTCTTATGTTTGAATATTTAAAAAAAACTAATTATGACGATTTTCGTACAAATAAAATTTTATGCATTTTCCACCATGAATAAATTAAAGGTGGTATTTTATAGTAATTCTGAAAGTTAAGTTAATGTTTGAAGCGGTCACATGGAATTAATTTCGTAAAGGTTACAGTCACATAATTGTAAAGTTGTTAGAAAGTTAGCTTTTAATATGACAGATCTTCTTCCAAATTAAAAAGTTTACCTGTACGGAAAGCGCAGTTGAATTTTCATTTGTTCAACTTTATTTCTTTCATTGGTTAAAAAAAGTTGATATTGTTGCTATGAAAGTTACCAAAAAATAGGCAAACAAAAGGAGATTCGCATGTTTCGTTTTTAGCTCAAATTGAGACGTAAAATGAGCTAAGAGTAAGTAGAGGATGTACTTATCTTTGTTACGAACGTTATTAGGACATTTACTGTTCATAATAGTTGGAATTGAGATAATTTACTTGCCATTAATTAGACCAAGAAAGGTAGAGATAGGAGTATAAACTACGACGCGAGTTACACAACGTCATCAATTTGTTCTCGATTACCCGCTGCGCTATAAGGTAGTGCGTATCTCATTTGCATGGGCAAGGAGGTGATACTTTACTTATGTTTCGTGTTTTCTGAGACAGTTGGGAGTAACTACCTGTCCCAAAGCGGGACTAGAGGGACGGGGCTCTTCAAACGTTTTCTTTTCAATTTCAAAAATTGACCCATTCAGTTCTGATTAAGTTTTTACTCCTATTTCTGGTCTTCTTGAATTAGACCAATATTGTGTCAAGCTGCAATACTGCCACGTCAAGAGCGGCTGTGGATAGCTGTTTTAATATCATCATCATCATCATAATCATATGCTCTTATTTGGATTTACCCGGTCTTCTTCTGTTTTTATAAGT
>NW_020442111.1:0-1074 GCF_000699045.2 Agrilus planipennis
ATTCAATAAACTGGTGGACAGGTATCCGAATTGGTTATGAAAACAACTTAAATTTACTGTAAACAAGAAAACAGAATGCCAATTTAGACATACAATTACGTTAAATCGGCGCCACCGTAAGTCGATATTAAAACAAAGTAGTCAAAGTACAGAAGGCAACTCTCCACCCTGAAAGAAAAGCCTTAATTAGTATACTTACGGGTCGAAATAAGAAAAGTCGATAAGGCGCAAAGGCGAAACGGTTCGTACTTATGTAGAAGGATAGGTCGCACGCCAAACACTAAAATTTTCTGACCCGGAGAGCACCATTAGATATTCCTACAAAGCGACGGCGAACGCAGTGTTAGAGGCGAAGTCCGGGTCCAGGCAGGTAAGAGCGTGACCGAACCTCACAAGCGATGACTGGTTATATGTAGAGGTTCATGTGGCTCGCATTTAGAAGGACCACAGTTGATGCAAACGTTCGCACAAAAAAAACTGCTTTTTATAAACTTCCTGTGGAACACTCTTCCAAGGTTCCCACATTAACGAAGAATAACTTGTAAATCAAACTAATAAAATTTTGCAAAGGTTCTAACTTACCTAGAAGTTTGAAGGTCGATAATTATCCTATGTATGTCTCTACGAGTCAAAGAATAATTTTACGATGCGTTTTCCTGTTGGTAGTAAATTACAGGTCCGTCTATAGGTGTTCTTGGTTCTTAACTTTAATAGATGTTACAAATATAGAAGAACTAATTGAATTACGGACATCATAAACAGGATCTTTTGAAAATATAAAACTGATGTATAGCTACCCGTGTTTTGTAATGGAATAGAAATTAAAAAATATGAAATAATGAGAGCCGTTATGATTGCCTGCTTCACATCAACGGCTATTCATCGTAAACTCGTTATAGGTTTAACAACTAAAGCATGTTTAGAAGCAATTAGTCGCATTTTCTCTGAAGAAAAGGTGTCTACTAAAATTTATTCTGATTATTTAAATTTTGTGGATGAAAAACATGATATTCTCAGGCATTGATTAAACACTAAATGACGCAGCAGTAATGTTACCTTTCTACTATAAAATCC
>NW_020442112.1:0-1072 GCF_000699045.2 Agrilus planipennis
AATAAATATTAAGGAAAGGCATTACACAAATATTCAATTTATTTTGAGTTATTTTATTTATTTTGTTCATTTTGAAAAAATTGTGACATTGCAGCGTTTCGTTTCAATTCGATATTTACTGAAGTGCTGTGGGATACACAATACTTCTTGTTTTTCCTGTCGAAAATTGATCGTACCAACTCAGAAACCTTCTTTGGCTCATGCACAACAACTTTGCTAAAGATCATCACACGATCAAATGCATAGTTTACGATTCCATAAAGGACATGTCTGTATTCATTTTTATATATGTGTACAGATGAAGTTCGACGCAATAAAAAAATATTTTTTTCTTTCTTTTAAATTTCAAAAGAAGTAGAAGAAAACAATTGATTTAAACGTACAATATAGATAAGTACTAGGTGCAGAATGAGACTATAACAACTTATTCGAAATGATGGAAAAACGCGATCGGTGTTGTCAACCTTGCAAGGTCGTCACTCTAGGCTGTTGCCTCCTGTATAAAAAGTTCACACGTGTACAAGTAGTTATTATCCATTCATATTACGTCGCGACGCTAACCTACGCCGATTATTATTAAAATTTCCATATTGTGGACTTAAAATACGCACGATTTATGATTGATATCATTATATGCATTTAAAAATTAAAGCAAGATTAATATTAAATTAATGCTATTTTTCAAGCATCAATTCCGGTGAATTTGCTTATCAAGTTTTGTTTTGCAACTGTAGAAAAAGGCAGTTATTTCAACAATACAGACACATTTTATGTACACGTATCAGTTCATACATATGAAGATGTATAGAAATAATACGTACACGTTACACGCAAATAACACAAGTCTACAAAAAAAAATTGTCTTTGTCCTAAATTTATTTTATGATTTTTCTATAAATTATGTTCAAAAATAAAGGAAAAATATCCACATTCCATATAAAGTTTGTTTTTGTGTTATTTAGGGTAAAAATACTTATTCTGAGTTATCATTTATGAAAAAAGCATTAAATAGTTCTAGTATATTTAAAAATACCTCGAAAGAGGTACTATTGTAACAACGTAAAAGGTATGT
>NW_020442113.1:0-1072 GCF_000699045.2 Agrilus planipennis
AATCTAGTATCTATAATTGCAACTGCGATATAGACAGTTGAATAACGAGTAGACGGCATTTTTTCTGTGCACTACTGTACATGCGTCTTTGCACCGAACTATTCTAGAGAGTGTATAAACGGCCGTTAGCTTTGGTAAGATTTCACCAGGTTCATCAACCTGCGGCTCGAGAACGTCGCCGTCGAAGAACACACTACACCACCATCATCGACATCGCATAGCTGACTTACTTGGTCGGGCGTCGCTGCCGTCCTCTAAGTACCTATAGTGTGCGTTTTTGTGTAATATGTAGTCATATACAAGGTGGACCGGTAAAAATCGTTTTCCTATTTGCTGCGCCCGGTTTACTGGCTTACTGGACGAAAAAAAAAACCGATCCATTAATTAATCACAATTTGGCTGTGCCTGTCGTGCACGTTTCATATGTCACACGTAGTACGTAACAAACAAAATCTATCTTTCGATTGTCGTCGGATGGGGTAGGTAACAATATACAGACGATTACGTACCTATATTAGAAACTGAAAATACAATAACAATATTTAATTCTACAGTTGTAGGTAGCAACTTTTAAACGCGACGTTGCCAGCTGTTCCCAAATCGAAAGTATGTTACCCATTACAGGGTTTTTATGGGTTTTTAAAGACCGTAACAATAAAAGCGGCATCTTTACGTGTTGCTAATCGCTCAAAGTAGCTACTATTAAAGTCGTGCGTATTCAGAACGTAGTGTATTTATTTTACGCACATTAAAGGAAAATAAATACATACTTACCTATGTATTCGCTTGTTTTTTTTTTTGTCAGAAAGAGGGGTAGATTTATTAAGAAATAATTTAATTGCGTTATTATCTTGCGGCAGCTGGCAATGTTAATATTAATAGCGATAAAAGGTATAACAAAAGGCGGCAGGTGGCAATACGAATCACTAAGCGTTACAATAAACTTATTTTTAGTAAAAGGTAAACAAACAAAAGTTTACATGAAATGAAATGCAAAGATAAATTGCAAGGTCATTTGGAAAACTACCTGTCCGGCAAATTTTTTTCGAAACTATCACGGAATACTGCCGAT
>NW_020442114.1:0-1171 GCF_000699045.2 Agrilus planipennis
TTATCCAATTCTCCAATTATTAAATATAAATGTTGACTAGGCCGAATGTCTTTCAGATATTCAACTTTAACGAAATTATTTCAAAATTTTTGATTGGTAGGTGTGACAGATCAAGATCGCCAAGTGAAAACTACAATCCTTACATATCATATCACATTTGATTACATTTGCCGCAGATCTAAAGTGAAACTGGCGTCTTGTATTATATGGTTTATCAGCATGTCGTGTTGTTCGTTGAATGGAAAATATAGGAATAGATGCCGTATCGTCGTATGATCAATCTCCAGGAAATGCGACGCCGTTTTGTTGACATTGCATCGCAGAAAATCGTGAAAATCCCCTGACAGGAAAAGCTTACTGGTTACCATGCTCGCGTTACATACACACTTACGTTAGTATTTACGTACAACTAGTGTTTACGTATTGTATGAATGTAACATCAGGAGCGCATCCAGAAAAGCAGTTCCTGGGGGATGAAGGATTAACTTTTTCCTAATAACAGGAGATGATCATATTTAGAACAGAATTCGCTAAAGATATCTACCAATTAAAATAGTAATAATCTCTACAATAGGTTAGTAGGACCCTTTTCAGGCATGAAGGTCTAGTCAGAGACATATTAGAGGCAGAAACGGGAGTTAGGAGGGATAGAAGTAGGCCTGGATTAGATTACTGTTCGCAAATAGTTAAGGATGTGAGCTGTTCTAGTTTTAGGGAAATGCGAAGATTAGCTCAGGATAGGAAAGAGTGGAGGTGCGTGTCCAACCAGTTTTAGGACTGACGACCTTATGATGATGATGATGATGAATCTTTACGGTGTTTCTCAAATTTTATAACTATCTGTTGCTCTTTACATCAGTGTTCTATCACCAAATCTCATCCCAACATCCTTAAGTATTTTTAACATATCCCATTTCTCTTTTGCCTAAAATTTCTTCCACCCTATTTTCCAATTTTCACTGCACAAGTTTATTTAAGAAATTTGCTTTCTGTATGCACTCGATTTGCAGTTTCCATATTAGGCATATAGTCTACTTACAGAAAATGTACAAAATACAGTGTAAACGCTTTATAACGTCACTCGATTTAACGACAAACTCCTTAAAACGAAATTGTTTGACTTTGGTTGGTTTACATAGTTTTCTATACAATATTACACTCTATATAGCGT
>NW_020442115.1:0-1119 GCF_000699045.2 Agrilus planipennis
CTGGTCAAATTCCTAATTTTCTCTCAAACCATATACTTTTTTTTAGTATAGATAGTATTTATTCACCTCATGATATGCTGCAAAACCTAATTAATCACAAATTTCTAATTTTATGTACTCTTATCTCCGAATGAAAATACACTATTAATCTCTGACTTACAATTAGTTAAATGTTGCTGGAGGAAAAGAATGAAAAAGTTTGAAAGTAAACTTTTACCTTAAAGCTTAAAAATAATAATATCAAAACCATTTTTTATTAAAGTTAAAATCTGTGTAAAAGATACTCCGTCGATGTAATATGATCAAAATAGAGAACCAAAACTCTTTAGTTGAGAATGTATGTATAAAAATAGAAGGCGAAAAACTTTTCAGTTATTCAGTTTGTTTGTACCTCAGCCGCAAATGGAAGGAGAGCGAATTCTGGTGTCTTTAATAGATACACCCCACGTCTTTGGAACTGAAGTTTGCTAATGTAACTGTCTAAAGTTAAAGGAAAACACAAAGTGCATTTCACTTGGGAAATTCTCCTAGGTGAGAAAATAAAGTTAGTTCTCAAAACGTTCTAAAGTATGACTAGTTGGATTTCAACAATTAGCTAGATACTAGGGTCAATTGAAAAGTCCCCGGCCTTCAACATTTTATTATCAACTTTACTAATACAAACTCCATAATAACATCTACTTATTTATCTCCTGACCGTTAAAATTCATTCGGTGGCAATGATAAAAATACAAGAAATATTTTTGTGTAACGTTTATGTTAACTTAAATACGATATCTCCATATTTAATAGCAATTCGGAACTAAAACGCAATTTTTGCATGAGAAAAGATACATGTGCCTACATGCTGAGAAAACTCAAAAATATCGAAAAAGTTCATCGTGACACTACCATATAAGTAAAAGTGCAGGATATTTTGAAAAAAATCATTGCTGCTTGCCATACGGGCAACCAGCGGGTATGATTACACCAGCCGATGCATTACGTTCTTTCTTACTAGAGAAAATAAAATGACAACTGTCTCAGAAAATACCACAAATGACGCGGTAAACGCCATCTGTAGTACGATGCTACATTTTAGGATTACGTATGCTCCAACAAGGTCCATTTAAATATATG
>NW_020442116.1:0-1082 GCF_000699045.2 Agrilus planipennis
AAAAAAGAAATTAGTAAAAAAATTAATGTCGACCGCGAATAGAATATGGGGCTGTCGGTATACCAATCGAGCATCTCTTGTGTACGTACCTACGGGTTACTAGGTATAATGAGACAAATTGTGATCGCTTGAGGACTAGGTTCTAGCCATCGAAAATTTTAACGGTCTTTTTCTGAAGCATTCGAGCCTCCTGATACATAGACACCAGGACGAACTTAGGCGCTTTTAATGATTAAAATATGAAAACAGTAACCTTTCTCAAAAATTCAATATTTGCTTCTCTCGAATTGATAAAAAAAAAAGAAGTCACTTCTATACTCGCGAATGATTAACTTAGAAATTCGAAAGAGATTGTTAAAGGCGGCGCTGGAGACTATTAATGTATTTAAGAGCAACAGAAATTTGTTACTGGCTGCTAGGTGTAACAAAAAATATGTTTTTAAAAACAAAAAATAAAATACTTTATTTTTATGCTGAGTACTTTTTTTTTAACCTTTTAGTCTAGAAATACTTTATGTAAAGCCTGAAAAGGTGGCAACCCTAATTGAGACCGACAAATTTTGATGGGTAAACATTTTTATTCAAACTTATAACAAAGCGATCGAAGAGGTTTCACGAAATCCATTCAGTGAAACCGGGCTTCTGCGTTTTCACGTTTTTAAGTCTTACGGCGTTCTTCTATTGAAAAAAAAAGATAAAAATGCGCTGTAATCAAAATGTTTGTTTTCGATGGAGACAGAGCCTCGTTGACTTGGCTAGTAGCTGAGTATGCACTGAGTCTTATTATTCGATTGCGACTCAGGATTTTTAGATATGAAAACGTATGTACAGTCGACACTATTATTATACAGCAAAAACGCCTCGTTGTGATTTTGCATACTTTTTTTGCCGACATGCAGACAGGCCTGCAACATTCTCACTATTTTGACTTAATTGGTAACTTCGAGCAAAATTAATTGAAAAATTATGGTAAATATATACTCTAGGCACTGTTGCCAACCTACTACAGAAAAAAATCCCACGCACAGGTCCAAAAAATCCCATATTTTCTCTAAAAATCCCTCCAACTTATTACTATTATT
>NW_020442117.1:0-1135 GCF_000699045.2 Agrilus planipennis
AGAAATGAAGAGGTATTAGAAAGAATAGGAGAACAAAGGACTCTATGAAAGTCAATAAGAAATAGGCGAGATAGGTTGGTAGGACACCTTCTCAGGTATGAAGGTCTAGCCAGAGACATATTAGAGGCAGAAACGGGAGTTAACGGGAGTATAGGTAGACCTAGATTAGATTACGGTTCGTAAATTGTTAAGGATGTGGGATGTTCTAGTTTTAGGGAAATGCAAAGACTATCTCAGAATAGGAAGGAGTAAAATCCTAGTACTAACGACCTTATGATGATGATGAAACAAAATTTTTCATCGTATGTTATACTGTGCACAGTTCCAGTATATAATTGATAACTTGAATGGGTTCGGTTAGGAATGGCAATATTATTATTTTTACATTTGTGTGTAGCATGATTAATATTTAATGTAAATAAAGTCGATTGGCACCTTTTATTATTTGAATGATGAAGTTAGGTGAAAATAAAAATGAAAAGAGTAATGTCTAAACGGCAACGTTTGCCAAAGAATTCGAATCAGTGTCGGGAGATCTAGAAACAAGAACGGAGTAGAAAACAAATGGAGAAGAGTTGATATGCTGCAGGAATAGCACCAGTCGCATCAACACAAGTAAACAAAAGGAATTCTAATAATTCCAGGAATGGGATTCGAACGTGGTTGTGTGATGATGGTTAAAGTGGCGCGGATTCACCGAGTGTCTCACCGCCACCAGCTGAGAAGATGGTAACCAACGAACCTTGCAACGTGAACAATACACAAGTCCCCACCCCCATTTAGTTCGCACATTATTGAACCGTTGCCGGCTGAGCAGAAATCGCAAACCAACCCCTCACGTTCCGTACAATACACCCCTCCTTTTCCCCCCTAGCAACCTCCCACCCCTCCCTCCCGTCTCTTCCGACAACCTGATCGCCGCGTTTCAAGTGCCGGTCGCCACTTTAAACGTATCCCGCACAATAAAATTTTCAGCCCTAGAGTAAGAATTGATTGGGTCGCGGTCGACGAGACTTTTATTTTTCCTGTTCAGTGTAATTTCCTCTGTTAAATAAGAAGCTGCAAAATATATGAGCGAATTTGTATTCTTTTAATTAATTCTTTAATGCACTGTTTTCGTGGATGGATTTTCCTT
>NW_020442118.1:0-1075 GCF_000699045.2 Agrilus planipennis
TAAACTTAACAAGTAGTATCAAAAAAATAGGAGAATAAAAAAGTGTTGAATAATTTCTGAGAAAGTTTAGTTCTGAAACTTTTCGGATGGGTTGAAAAGGGAAGCAGGTACGTAAGCATTAGAATATAACACTCTATTTCATACAGAAGGATAATACGCCAGAATTCTTTTTAAAATCCTAATAAGTACCTATTTTAACAATAATAATCCTAATAAGATTATTTAAACCCTTTCTATTCATTGCATGAAATAATCTCACTCCATAGTATCGCATTTTCTGTCATTCTTACAGATTAGCCTTATGATTAACCTTATGATTAGAGTAACTGCGGCAATTTACTTCCGAGAAATTTCATTAAAGTTGATTGTAGATAGCAATATAATAATTGCACATTGACCTTCACCTAATAATATGTGTTAGAAAGGGCAAAATCTGATGTAGAATACGAAATTTCAGTAAATAATTTGTCAAACTGAGTCTCATACTGAGCAGTGTATAACCACAATAAATTGAAATGAAAAGCAGTCAGTAAAACTGTTTAATTTTTTTTGTTTAAATAATGGTATTGATTTTAAAGTAATAGATAAATTAACAGCACAGAACAAGAAGGTACAAATGGATTTAATTAGTTAATAGTGATCATTTTGTGCTCCAAATCAAAAACCGGTCTACATATACACACTTAAACTAAAAAGCAGAAAATAATAATTTAATTACTTCAAAGCAATGTGCATTACAAAACAGTCGACAAAAAAAAACTTAAAAAAATTTGGGTGTTTCATTCCCATCTGCCACCAATGCTCATGGGCGGGCAGTCCCTTCAGACTACGCCGGAAGGTAGGGCAGAAGGCACTCTTCAGCCTCCTTTCAAGAATCGTGGGAAAGGATGGTTGATGGTGTGGCTTGAACCTCTAGGTCATGACGCTCGGCAGAACAATTGACAAAATAATTAATAAAAATGGATCTTGTTGGAGCATAAGTAATCCTCAAATGTAGCATCGTACTACAGATGGCGCTCACCACGCCATTTGTAGTATTTTCTAAAACGCGCTGTTAAGACAGCAGGTAAAGGTT
>NW_020442119.1:0-1114 GCF_000699045.2 Agrilus planipennis
AGAAGTAACTTCTTTTTATTAAAGGCGACCCTGCGCTATCCTCTGCTTTATATCCCTACTACTCCTTCCGACCTGATTTATCTGACTTCCTAGATACCAAAAATCGACCACTTCTTCTAATTTTTCGTCTCCTATCTTTATATTCGCTCTTTCCCTACTTTTCCTTCCCTTGCATACCAGTATTTTTGGTTTTCTTTTATTTATTTTCATACACTACTGTTTTGTCAATACTGTTTTCATTTTATTTAAAGCTATATCTAACTCCTCCTTGTAAGATGCAAATACTGCTACTGTAAAGCTAAGCATACTAATATTTTGCCCCTGTATATCTATCCCTACAGTTGTACTGTGTTTAATGATATTGATCGCATCTTCGATGAATAGATTAAAAAGTAATGGTAACTATTGGGATATTTTTCTTTTTAATTTTTTTACAAATTTGGTTGAAAGCTTTTTGGTATGCGACGTCAATTTGGATATTATCCATGTCTATGTTATGTTCATATTAAAGGGAACATTTATTGCAACTTAATTGGTAATAAAATTTGTTATTTCTGAACAAAATATTAAAAAAAAAAATTGAAAAATGTATTATTAAAAATCTCACAATTTCATCAGACATTTGCCAAGCAAGTAACACACCTTGTGAAAAATTTGACCATTCTCTGGGGGTTGCTCATTTTTAGAAAGCCGACAATAGACTGACAGACGTAATTATGTTTGTAAACAGATACACCCACTATTAACCAAAAAGTTTAAACTCATAGAACAAATAGGTAGGTACTATAAATACAAACGGCAAAATGTATCAGAAAACCACATAGCCAAGCGTTATTGGGTTAGAGACATCAGATGTACTGACAACTCAACAATTGGTTTCCGTAATGTATTCCGAAAGATGTGACTGAGGTTCTTCGGCATCAGCCTGTCTTCATTTTCTCAGTTAATCAGTGAAATAGTGTCCGACCGAACGTTTCGGTCGAGTTTCGGCAAAAAAACGAGTTTCGGTTTAGTTTCGGTTTCGGCGCCAAACCTGCCGAAACTACGACCGAAACCGAAACTGCGTTCGGGAGTTCTCGCGTTCTGCTCGGTCATGTTCGACGCGTTAAATTCC
>NW_020442120.1:0-1137 GCF_000699045.2 Agrilus planipennis
TGTTAACTTTGTTAACATTGAAGACATCGAATGTCC
Source organism: Agrilus planipennis (assembly GCF_000699045.2). NCBI lineage: Eukaryota > Metazoa > Arthropoda > Insecta > Coleoptera > Buprestidae > Agrilus > Agrilus planipennis. The sequence goes on from NW_020442120.1 coordinate 37, forward strand.
ATCTCTCTTAAGTCTATCAGCTGATTTTAAAGTAAACGTGTGTTCTTATCATTTACTTAAAACAGCTGTAGAACCAACTTGTGCTTACAAAAATGTTCTTTTATTAAAATATTGGTTGTCTTTACACTCATAAAATCATTTAAACAAATAAAACACATTAAAATATAAAATAGATTTTTTATTCTCTTACATAACGCTATACATTTTACATTTGTATTTCTATATCAACTGCTTTTCCGACAAATCCTTTGAGTCGAATCGATGGATGACCCACTTTTTTTCTATTTTGTCGCTTGTATCCTCGATTTCTGCATCCGTAAAGGCTTCTGCATGTCTGCAGGAAAGAAATATAACAAAGCTGTACAAATCAGCTAATAGACGAGGACCCCATTTTTATGTGAACTTTTTTGAAGCGTTGTACGGGATACGTTTGATTCACTTCCAATTATGTTAGAGAACGTATTTCTTTCTCTTCATAACCCACACGCACACTACTAAACTTTTCGATAAAGCTTTCCATGTTTACCAACTTACACACTCAACTTTTCTAAACTTCTACTGCTCCTTCAAAAAAAAAAACTTTTGGGTGTTTCATTCCCACCAGCTAGTAATGCTGGTGGGCGGGTAATCCCTCCGGACTACGCCGGAGGGTGGGCGGAAGGCCCTCTTCAGCCTGCTTTCAGGAATCGTGGGAATGGGTGGGTGGTGGTTCGGGTGAGAAAGATGAGACGGACGAAATGAAGACAGGGGCGAAAATATTACTGCCCCAGCATTTACCTAAGTGATCCAAGGAAACCACAGAAAAACTTGGACTAAGGCAGACAGACCCGGAATCGAACCGGCTTCCTGCCGAATGCTAAGCAATGGTCTAAACCTCTAGGTCATGCCGCTCGGTCCAGGCAAAGAGCCAGATGACAACAGAAACTTCCAGGAAATTTTGAGGATTTTGATGTATATGAACACTTCAACACTGTTAACACCATGATCTGGGTCGAATATCGCGTAAAACATTCAATTTTTGTTTCTTTTCATTTCTTGATTGAACAAAGTGATTTAAAAACCCGGATGCTATGAAGAGATGACCGATGTTTTTAATTTGGT
>NW_020442121.1:0-1083 GCF_000699045.2 Agrilus planipennis
AGTTAAGAGAAGTGGAGGTAGACCTACATTAGACAAATTACTGTTCGCAAATAGTTAAGGATGTGGGTTGTTCTGGTTTCAGGGAATTGCGAAGATTAGTTCAGGATAGAAAAGAAATTTTTATAAAACTGGTGGAAATACAGGGCGATGTCCATTTTTCGACAAAACCATCATATTACACTAAGTTCATATCATAAAATAAACCTTTTGAAACGTTTAAATGCAACTAGTTTAGCAAATAATTCTTTCATTCAGTTTGTACTTCCCAATGAATTAAACAAATGTGGCAATGAATCTTAGCCATTATTTTTGATTCTTGATAAAATGTAAGCTACGGTAGTATACATCGCTAAAATCTAATAAGAATTGTCCATCTTGTTTAAATCGAAGAGCATTCGATATTATTTGCTCAGATCTGCTAAAAAAATTTTTTTGTATCGAGAAATGTTTGGGTTTATAAACGACATCACTTTGTATAGGTTTCCAAACATCTTTGTTACCACATATTGCAAATATAATAATATATATCTAAACAGTTAATCGCAGCTTTATTTTCATCCGACTTTAATTTGCTTAAAGCCAATTTAAGGTTCCTTGGTGTCATTAAAACAGATCACTTGTATTTATTCAAAAGAGGAATAAATTGATTCAAGAAAATTTATTCACACACTAACAGATTCATTACAGATTAATTTTATACAAATTTTAAGGGTATGGTAAGCATTTCTTTGGGTCCTGTACGGCATATGTCGGTGCCAAATCGGAGAGACCGTTATTATTAAGGATCTGCTTTACTTTAGCTGCTACTTGAGGTTTATAAACCGTTGTCCTGCTCCTGGCCCATATCAATTCTAGAAAAACAATTGTATAGTAACCAAAAATATAATAAAAGGTCGAATATCCTTAAGACTAACGGTCGGTCGAATTAAAAATTAATCAGCATAGTGAATCGGTCTCGGATAGATTTTCGTATTTTTTTTTTTTCGAATGAATCGAAGACAAAGAAGAATCAGAAAATATTTATTTGATCGTAAACGACTTAAACGAAAGTATTTATAATAATCATTAGAAACTTATGACGAC
>NW_020442122.1:0-1067 GCF_000699045.2 Agrilus planipennis
ATGTAGTGGAATAACGGAGTATGATACGTTGCCAATACGTAACTTAAGATTTTATTATTAATTAAATAACCAAATTTAATTCACCTAAATTGAAAATTAAATAATGGGGTTGTTTGTACGTAACATAGTACATATTAGTGATATGATAATATAGTACTGTTCCATTTTATTGAAAAGACAAATTATCATAAAGTAATAGCTGAATTCAGCTTAATATATAAGTAAAGATTTTATTAATTCAGTTTGCATTAAATAATATTAGTACCAATAAAAGAAGGGGAGAAATTAAAGAAATAATAGTTTTGAAATTGCAACATTTATTCTAGTACTGCAGTAAATCAAAATGTAAATATAACCTTTATTTAAACTATCAATGAATTCATTCGAACATAATGAATGACGCTCAAGTTAAGTAAAATTTAATAAAAACACCGAAATATGTTAAGGACAGCACTTATTTCTGTTTATTTCTTCATTATTCTTTAGTTTTAAGATTGTACCACTTACAAACAACATAAAAGCATAACCCGATTGCCGTTGTTTTAATGAAAGAAACAGAATTATACAAAAATGTATGATTTATGTTTAATTTGTGACAGAGCTAATTTAGTAGCCTAAAACTTTAAGTATATAATCATCCACATTTTAGTGTTATTTAGTTATTAATTACATTTTTAAACATTTTCCTAATTAAATTAGATAAGGTGTTATGTAACCACTTCCAGCGAAAGTTACTAAAAGTTACTAGAAGTTACTACAAAAGTAACCAAAAAACCAAAGGTGTGTTCAGACGAAAGGTGTAAGAAATTTTATATTTCCCAAGCTCTTTATGCTCTCCTAGTACAAAAATCGAAAATTTTAACTTCGCGTTTGGAAATTTAAACGTGTCCGGCGCCTTCGCCAAAATTTAACACATGAACGTAGGGAAATGGAATTGTATCAAAGGTTGCCTATGCGTAACTAAGGAGTTTATTAATTAAAAACCCACTTATTTAAACAAAATTAAATGTGAGAATAACGTCCTAATGGATAGTTAATATTTTTTTTAAATTGCTGAAGGAAATTAA
>NW_020442123.1:0-1070 GCF_000699045.2 Agrilus planipennis
GATTGGATCCGATGCGGATCAGAATTGCCTGAAGATTGATCAGAAATAAATCAGGCTTTCTGATCCGGGTATGATGGAAAATCGTCACGCCATATGTGCTCAACATAGGATCTATTTGAAAAATCCATGTGTTTCTAAGATCCATGACGGATCCGTTTCAAAGATTCATGCTGGACCCATTCAACAGATGCATTCCCATCAAAATAATAATTTGAATAAACAAACTATTTGCTAATTAGTCATAAGATTACTAATAATAATTATTAATGTATTTTTAATTTATTGTTAATTATTAATTAACAATAAATTTGTTCATTGTTTGACGAACAATATTGCATACAGAATAAAAAAGGGTAAAAAATAAAGTTCTGTATTATGATCCGGTTCAGAACATCGGATGCAATCTTGATTTAAAGATTGTACCGAAACCGTAATAGAATTTGTAGCATTAGATTGTGGTAAGAAATTGGTCAGATGACTGGATTAAGGGATAGGATACTCTACTATGATCAAGTTCTGATCAGATCGGTGGATCAACAGATAGGGTACTGTGCGCTGGTCAATTTCTGATCGGATGACCAGATCAAGGAATGGAGTACTGTACTCTGATCAGAAACTGATCAGATGCCCGTATTACGGAAAATCTGATCCGCATCTGATCATCATCCGGGTTCTTTGAACTAATTTCCAGTCGGGATTCATCAATTTTACAACGTCGAGTCAATAAACTTGACAACTGAGTTGGTACAGTACCCTTGTAGTGTACTGCAACTGTAACTAGGTAATAGTTGCGGTAGAAAGTTAGAGTTGGGGGAGATTTATGCAATCCTCCACCCTCATCGTTTTTCGAGCGAGTTGCTCGCATTTCATTTGACGAAACTACCTCTTTTCATAAGCTGTCGAGCTTCTAAAAACATCTTATTACTTACTTATATGTAAGAACATTCTCGAGAAAACTAAATTTAGAGTCTGGAAATGTAAGAGCAAGATTACAGTGCGGAAGTTTACGAACAGAGTAGATTTTCTTGTGAATTTTAAGATCGCAAGGAGCGCGTGGCACATATATATAT
>NW_020442124.1:0-1120 GCF_000699045.2 Agrilus planipennis
GGAAGTAACTATCGAAGAAATTGTTAGAATATGCACAATAGTTTTAATTGAATTGAAATTTTGTTTGGAACGAACACAGATTATCTAAACCTGGTCTAACCTCGATTACGATTTCTATTCAAATAACGTTACAAAACTTTGTCGGGGTTGGTGGTGAAGGTAATCCTTGGAGTCGTTAAGGATCAAGAAGTTCGTTAAAGTGAAAACTCTTTACATTGTCGTCAAAGTAACATTTTGCCAAGTGTAACAAGAAACTTGTCTGTTCTACAACGAATTATGTAACAACTACTGCAATTCGCAGAACACTTACCGTTTGCAACAATTTTTAATTAAAGAATTGTAATGTTCATGTGATCGAAAGCTTTTCAGTATCCACTAAACTTGACATCATGCAGTTAGTACGTGAAGTTGAAATGTTAAAAGGGATTATAGAAAAGTAATAAAGTTATTTGCAGAGAACACAATAGATAGGTACATACACAAAGGATTTGAAATAGAAATACTAAAACAGATATTTACATAATGAGAATAACAGAACAATACAATACAATTTGAACAGAAAATTTGAAAAGATATTTACAAGCAAGAATAATAAAAATAGCAATATGTACAGAAATATTTAAACATGATATGGCGGCCAGGTATGCGCGGCCACAAGTTAAATGGATATTGTATTGAAAAACTACTTTGTAATAGAAAATACTACAAATGACGCAGTAAACGCCACCTGTAGTACGATGCTACATTTTAGGATTATGTATGCTCCAACAAGGTCCATTTATATGTATGGATATCTACTTGCTGAAACGAATCCCGGCGTAGCTCACCTCAACGTGGTAGGCACGTTACCATAATCAAATAAAATAATTCGAAGTGGTCTGTATTCTGTCGAAACTGGCAGACGCGGATCGCGATTTCGACCTTTTTGGGTATCATCAGCGCGTTGCAGGCAGCTCCGACAGAACACAGACCAACTTTTACCTTCTGCCTTAACAGCGCGTTTTAGAAAATGCTACAAATGACGCAGTACACGCCATCTGTAGTACGATGCTACATTTTAGGATTACGTATGCTCCAACATAATCGAATAAATGTAATAGTGACGAAAATTAACAAAATA
>NW_020442125.1:0-1072 GCF_000699045.2 Agrilus planipennis
GACAGGCTTTAGAACAAAGCTTTATCTATCTTACTACAAATTTTCAAACCTCTGTTCCAAACATTAACCTGATGATATCTAGAACCGATAAGCATGTTTTTACTCTACGGCGCGTGTACTACTGAATCCCCTTAATGTATCGGCATCTTTTGAGTATGTACTGTTGGCACGTGCCGAGGCGACTTTTATAAAAGATGTAACCGAGTGGACTAATTTCAAAATTCAAAATAAGAAAAAATCACTAAATTTTTTAAACTCTTGCCTAAAGCTGATTATAACGATTAATTTTAATTGCGAATTTATCAATACATTGATTTTATTCTGATACATATTGGTTTTACTTTTGAACCTTAGAACGTATCCCTTATGATTCCATACTAATTACCGTTCCATATCCACGGTTTCCGTATTCGCGGCATATTTATGGAACGTATACCCCGCGAATAAAGAGCTTTTACTGTATAGTTTTCACCGAGCAGTGGAGTTTTACTACATTTTCATTAAATTCTATGTTTTTTTGTTCGGTGTAAATATTGTAATTGATTTTAAACTAACTTCTCGATGAGCTAGACCTTTGAAACTTTACACATCTAAGGTCATCTAAAACCTGAATTTTACCACAGCTCTTTGCCATAATTTAGTCTTAATATTTCAAATCGATTGAAAAATTTCAGACTAAAAAGCAGAAAATAATTATTTAGGTAAATAAGAAAGTTTTGATATATACCATGATTTTAAAAGGGACTATGTAGTTTTTTAGGTGCTTAGCCCTCTACAGTTTCCTAACCCCTTACTGCTGATTCAATTGTTTGTGATGCACGGTAATAGTAATTTGTCACAAGAAGGTTTCAGCAATTTTAAGTATTTAATGGTCAGTATAATTAAAAATAAATGAGAGATGAAAAACTGCCTAATTCTACTTAGATGCTAACAATATTCATCGAACTTTTTCTGGCATAGAGTTAGACTAGTTAGACTAGGAGAAATTATTTTATATCTAGTTTTTAATTCGCTTTGAAAACGTGATAGGTATTTTAAATGTTTATTATCTATCTTCTTATTTGTTTGCAAA
>NW_020442126.1:0-1068 GCF_000699045.2 Agrilus planipennis
ATAGATCAGTATAACTGTGGATTTTATAATACCTAATCAAACTAGAATAACTTCAAGTAAAAATCCTTATATTTCTCAGTAATTTTTTTTGCGAACAGAATTTGTTATAGCCTACTAAGATCTAAAAAAGAAACAAAAACCGGCGAAAATAATTCGTCCATTGAATTGAGTCTTGAAGATTTTCTCCGCCTTTTCCGAGTATGTTTTAAGTTTCCTCTCAAAATAAGTGCCCAAAACGTATCATTACAAAATTGCAATTATACTGTTTTTTTGTCAAATTTCATGATTCTACGACAACAAGAAGTACTCCATAGGTTTTCATTCCCTTGCGAGTGTCAAAATATCTCTTTGGGGTACAGAACCCTAAAAGCAAGAAGGGAATATGTGCAGACATATTACATTGGAGTAAAAATGTGTATTTATGTAGTTATACATTATGTTGGTTATATGAAGATTGGCAATGGTTCGATGGTAGTAGTAATGAAAAATAGTAAAACTCCAATTGTACTTTATTGATCAGTAACAACAGAAAAACGTATTAACACATCGGGAGCTTCTTAGGAACTAACTTTTAAAATGTAGAAGTCTCTGCAGCCTCCTTAGGGCCATAAAACCCAGATGTGGCCTAAAAGTGACCTCGACAATACGAATAGATATTTCTACAAAACTAAACTCATCGTTATTTCCAACACCCTTCCTCAACGATTACATCCTATACCTGCATCAATAGAAACCACACTGTTAGTAATACAAAACGAAACAAAAAATAAAATGTTTCTTAAAACTAACTTAAATTAAATTACAACATTTACGCATATATTGCAATACTGTTCTACTCAGGGGTTTAGTGAGTAAATCTGCTAACATGTGCTTAGTATCACAATATTCATACTGCGTGATTTCCCTTTTTACTTAGTACTTAGTGGTAAGTACTTGGTACTTAGTATCTATACGCTTGGACCTATTGCTAAATTTACTATCACGCACAAGACTTAAACAACTTTGATTGTCCTCAAAAGTTAATGTCGGCTGTTTCTTTGTGTTGTCAGTTTACACACTAAGTGTTCT
>NW_020442127.1:0-1080 GCF_000699045.2 Agrilus planipennis
GCAGTATCGAAAAAAAAAAATTGTACAAGCCATAATGTATTTTTAAGATAAGTTAAATATTGAATAGTTCAATTGCGTAGGGTATCATTGGGTGTGGTTATGGGAAGAGTAATGAGGTCATACTCGTATAGATGTTAAAATAATTCGTTAGATAAGCAATAAATTCCTTTTATTAATGTTTGAAAGGAATGTCTCATATTTAAAATGACTTTCGTGTACGTGTTAGAATGAAAAATTAGGAAGAAACGTTTTTATTAATGCCGGCAAGTAGGTAAAGGTAATTTTTCACGAAATAGGGGATTATAAGCGAAAAGCATTTCGATTATTCCTTCTACACGGTAATTCGGCGCATCTGTTAAATTCCGATTAGGAGAAATATATTTATATATTAATAAGAATAACTAAGCTCTTTACCTGACAAAGTAGGATACCTACTAGTTATGCTTTCCTACAACTAATAATTTTATTGCGAACTGTCATCCGAAAGCTGTATACATTACATCGACGGTTAAGGAAAAAAAATGATCAAATTAGAAAGCCACTAATAGGCTCATTAAATATTCAAAGAAATCATAATAAATGACCACTGCCAACACGTAGGCACGAAATAGCGTACGAAAACGGGAAAACTCACAGGACATACTCTAGCTAAAGTGTCCGTATTTTCCATTCTATATAGTGGAAAATTTTTGCCCTTACTGCATTGTAAAGTGTCCGTATCAACATTAATTAAATTTTAGCTAATGTTGCACTTTTAAGTGGCCATTCTCAATAGGGCAATCATAGCCTAATAATGCGCCATACTGTCTATATTTCTCACGGTAATCACACTATCTTGTTAAGTGTTAACATATTACAGTGTCCAATTGTTACAAGTTAAACATTATGTAATTTTGGCCCTTGTTGCCTGTCCATTCTGTACAGTGTAGCATAAATAGTCAAATTACGCTCACATTACTAGGGTAAGTACTGTTCGTTTCAAGAAGCTGGAGATATACCCCTTCCCTTTACTAGGAAAAAAAAACTTTTGGGTGTTTCATTCCCACCAGCCAGTAATGCTGGTGGGCGGGCAGTCCCTCC
>NW_020442128.1:0-1105 GCF_000699045.2 Agrilus planipennis
GTGAAAGCCGAAATCAAAATGAACAAAGACAGCAACGGTATACTGCGTCTCATGATATGTAAATTTCTAATGAAGAAGGCTAAAAATTGCCCCATAGCTTCTGAAATATAAAATAACGCAACTTTAGTTCAAAATTGGTATAGTTGGCAATAAAACTGACTTATTTACTTTCTTGTCCAAATTACTAACTGGACTATAGACACAAACACACATACATACACACACACACAAACAAACACATCACACACCCACACACACATACATACAGACTCTCCGCCAACTATGAGGACAATCCAGAGGCTCTTAATAACTTCTTCAGCTGAAGAATGACCTCCAAGGTGTTTTAGGAGGCCATAGTAAGGGACTGAGAATGGACAGGCCGTCGAAGTGTCACAGTATCCCTATAGCTATACTACTAGAATGCCTACTTTTACCCACGACAGACGTTGTAGGAAATATCGTAAACATAAAAAGGAGATGACGGGTAGGAATGGCAGCGGGCACAAAGAAAAGTGAATAACATTACACCAGTTAACGTGTAACAGAAAGAGATGCAGACAAGCAGAATTTTAGCATAAAAACTTTAAAGAAAATTTGACATTCTCAGGAAGAAAACGAAGAAGTGGCTGATTTTAGGTATCTAGGTAGTCAGATAAGTCAGGACGGAAGGAGTAGGAGTAGAGAAGGGATATATAGCAGAGGATAGCGCAGGGTCGACTCACTTCTATGCTCGAGAACGGTTAATTTAGAAATTCGAGAAAGGTTGTTAAATGTGCATGTTTGGAACGCGGCGCTGTACGGGTGTGAAACATGGATGTTGGACGTTACGGAAAAGAAAAGGTTAGAAGCGTTCGAAATGTGGTTATAAAAGGTTAAAAATGAAGAGGTATTAGAAAGAATAGGAGAACAGAGGACTCTATGGAAGTCAACACCTTCTCAGGCATGAAGGTCTAGTCGAAGCCATATTAGACGCGGAAACGGGAGTTAGGAGGAGTAGAGGTAGACCTAGACTCATTCTAGTTGATCGGATGGATCGGCTTGCGGGTTTCGATGATTTATCTATAAAATAATTAAAACGCAAACCAGATATCTACAAATAAATAAA
>NW_020442129.1:0-1061 GCF_000699045.2 Agrilus planipennis
TATCACCCCTTGGTCAGGAAGAGAAATTTTCTTGGATAAATAATTAGCAATCATGTTCATCGAGAGAATAATTGCAAAAGTAATAGATATTTTTACATCATTAAATAAAAACGCCGCATAATTTCGAATTAAGGAAAGCGTCAATGATGTCTGTCCATGGGCTTAATTTATGTAGATCAATTAGCTATATTATATTTATTTATAGTTATAACTAAAAGATATACAGGTTTTCTATTTTAGTAGCCTTGTTTCCTGTAGAATAAAAAAAGATATTGTTTACCTTCCTCTTATGTATGTTCGTTAAATCGGCCAAGAAGTAACGTATTTATATAGAAACTAATCAATTAAGCATTAGCATCAATTAGCAAACTAATGAGAATCGCTCACAGGAACGAAAGTAGGTAACAAGAACTTGAATTGAAAATAACAATAGATACATGATAATGATGGAAATGGCTTAGGAAATATGTTCGGGATTAAACTCGATAAAGTAAAATCAATACTAATTATTAGTTATATTGCAATAATATCATTTTATTTTTATGTAGGGGAGGTCACAGTTAATTAGCCTAAGGATAGCTAGTTCTAGGGAACTTGTATGTCGAAGCGAGTAAATTTCAAAAGAGATGTAAATTGTGATTGCCATGCATGTTTCGTAATCTTTTATTTATGCAGTTTGAGATTGTGTGGTATTCATCTTCTTTTGGATATCCTTGTGGGATAAGTTGACATAATTGGGTATGGTGTTAGTTGGCATAGCGGTGACACCTCTCTCCCCTAGTGGTATTCAAAATAGAATCGATACCAGACAACCCCAAACATCATAAACACAGATTATGATAATTGTATGTAACCACAAAACACCCTTTCGAAAAGCGCCATCAACAGCGTTTCTTCAGGTTAATCAGAACAAAAAAATCTACTCGCCAGTCTGTAAGATGATAAGACAGAGATCCTTCGTTTGTGAACAAAGTAAAATTGTGCGATAAATGAGCTTTCAACTCCTACATTCGTAGTTGATATCTGAATTCATTGTTTGCTCATATATTTAACCTTATACA
>NW_020442130.1:0-1167 GCF_000699045.2 Agrilus planipennis
GGTGAGATACAAAAATAAGACACTTAGATGTTATTCAAATCAAAATTTATTGTACTTCTAAAAAAAAGTTGTGAAATAATTATCTTAATTCAACTTCATTTTGGTGCATAATTCTTTAGACAATGTGTATGAACAGTTCGGTAATAATTAAGTGCTTTCGAGTTAATGTAAATATTTTTATAATCATCATCATCCTAAGGTCGTCAGTCCTAAGACTGGTTGGACACGTATCTCCACTCTTTCCTATTCTGAGCTAAACTTCGCATTTCCCTAAAACTAGAACAAACCCACACCCTTAGCTATTTGCGAACAGTAATATAACCTAGGTCTACCTCTACCCCTTCTAACTCCTGTGTCTGCCTCTAATATGTCTGACTAGACCTTCATGTCTGAGAAGGTGTCCTACCAACCTATCTCGCCTATTTTTTATTGACTTCAATAGCGTCCTCTGTTCTCCTATTCTTTCTAATACCTCTTCACTTCTAACCTTCTCTATCCACGGTATCCTCATCATTCGCCTATAACACCACATTTCGAAAGCTTCTAACCATTTCTTTTCCGCCGCGCCCACTGTAACTAACTGGTCGCTAATATTTTATACAGTAGTGATAATTGCTAATTATATTAGGCATACATCATATATAATCCATTACTAACTTATTCTGTCATATACAGATACCGCTAGCACACAAAAGCCGTTCAAAGGTTCATACTTTTTTTTAACCAAGATTATCAGATTAGATGGGTCATTCACAAAATGCTAGTTGTATGCATCTAGTCCAGTTGAGACCATTCTGCAATAGCTTCTATGCTTTTTACAGTATACATTGACAATAACAGCATGTTGGCAGTGAACGTTTTACCACACAAACCATCAACTAATAGGAAAACTACGTACCTATTCATTGGAACTGTTGTAATGTTCGGTATGCATGTCTTACTTTCCAAAAGGCTTTACATAAAAGGGACATTATGCTGATCAAAATGGACCACATAAACGTTATCACGATTTGTGTTTCCCATACGTATTACTTTCGGTACAGTAAGGTAAAGCACTCTACATCAGTTAACCCTTTAATTGGAAAAAGCCCGGGGAGTTGTTCAATTTCCTTTATATTTGAGATATGATTAGGTGAGATACAAAAATAAGACACTTAGATGTTATTC
>NW_020442131.1:0-1080 GCF_000699045.2 Agrilus planipennis
TATATTGTAATGTTCGTGGGTTTAACAAAATTTACTTTTAAGACTGGTAACGACAAAAACTATTTATTTACACTAATTATTAAAAACACTATTAACACTATTAAATTATTACTAAACTTAGGTTATGAATTATTCTATTTATTTACACTACTGTTGATATATCACTATTTACTGCGCTATTTATTTCTGGATTTACTTCTGCAACGGTCAATTTATTTCTACCCTCCTCGGCGATCGTCTCTTCCTTTAAATACTCTGTTGTTTCCATTCTGGAACCCTCTAGAAACATCCGGATCGTTTTGTTTTTCTTTGAACTGTTTAACTGCTTTACCAGAACGCAGGTACGACACCCGCGGCTAGTCGGCGAATCGATAAGCCGTTCACGCACACAAACACACTCGTGCTCGCTACAATATATTAACTACGATATGCGTATATACAGGTAAGGTAATTGTAACTGTAATTTACAAATGTTGTATCATATGGAAAAGAGTACAAAGAAATTAGAAATATCTACAATTGTAAAAATTTAAAAATATGGACAGAAGTAAAATGTATGACAAATGAAGATAATATTGTGGTTACATATCCATTATAAGCATCCAAGGAAAACTTATTCAAATTCGGGATACATTTACCTGCCTTTTCCTTGAAACCTTGATTTGGAAATTTTAATATTAACAACAATTTGCTTTATCCACATATCGTATGCAAGTAATTTAGGTATAAGTTTAGTGTATCGACCCTTTGTAGGTACCAACATCTTGAAAATAGTTGTAGACACTCTTACACTTATACACAAGTATTCAAATAATATTTGAAAACTAATTAGTTACCACCTTCATCCCTTCCTCTGTCAGGGTGGAGATTGTATCTATTTATACCCTGAAACAGTCTAGAACACTTCATAACAAGATATCAATTCATAATCAAATCATCAAGTTCAGCATTTTAATCGTAAATATCTGCGTCAGGGACTTTCGACATATGTATATACGAGGGTGGATTGATAAGTTTCCGGCCTGACCAAGAAAAACAAGGTTTTTAAAAATTTTTTTTTTATTTCTCAACATAATCTCC
>NW_020442132.1:0-1118 GCF_000699045.2 Agrilus planipennis
GAAATATTTTTAAAGGCATTCTCTTCAAAATATTACTTTACTATTTTAGTAACATTACAATTCGATATAGGTTAAAGTAATCGAAGCTTCGTAAAGATAAATTTCTTTTAATGTTTAAATGTTGGGATTTTTACCATTTTTTTTTAACTTGTCGTGACTTTGGATTAGGTTTATTCGTTTTGTAAGGTGATCACGAGCGCCAGACATGCCGGCACGATCTCCTCATCTGCGGCAGATCTTTTTCATTTTATTTTGAGCTTAATCAGGAAGTGAGTACGCACGACCGAGCAATTGTTTCTGCTTCTAATGCTTTTATTCATGCAACGATTTTTGTTTCTGCAACCACGACGAAATAGACGATAACGTAAAGTAAACTGTGTATTTCAAGAGCAAATTTATCCAGGTAATACTTATGTATATATATATATATATATATGGATACATGCAAGTACAGTAAAATTATTTAACGATTTCATTTACGTCATCGACTTAGTCGGTACGAAGCAATACAGAAAGTAATGAAAAAGTTGAAAATAGGCGAAATATTAGGAAATACATCTATGTAAGGTACGTTTGGGAGTTGTGGTGATCATTGTAGTATTGTTTGTATAATTGAACTGGGCACTACATCAAATTGTACTTATTTGTTAGCACTTAACGTCTTTTTAATCCATGATTTAAAAAAATGCAATATTCATTACATTCAAGTCGATATTCTTAATCACACAAAGACTTTTTCAAACATCACTTAATAAACTCACAATTAGTTGCAAACTAGGTTTAAATTCTATCTTATTCTAAAATCATGAATATTATAAGGGAGTCCAAACATATATGAAAATAATTTAATTTAATAAAATAATTCGAAGTGGTCTGTATTCTGTCGAAACTGCCAGACGCGGATCGCGATTTCGATCATTTTTGGATCTCATCAGCGCGTCGCAGACAGCTCCGACAGAACACAGAGCAACCTTTACCTGCTGTCTTAACAGTGCGTTTTAGAAAATACTAGAAATCTATAGATTGTGTGAATATCTACTTGCTGAAAACGAATCCCGGCGTAGCCAACCTCAACGTGATAGGCACGTTAGCTTAATCGAATAAAATAATTCGAAGTG
>NW_020442133.1:0-1058 GCF_000699045.2 Agrilus planipennis
TCATCAGTGACCACCTCTTTGAGGTCCTTATCACTAAGACACCTTTCTTGTAAATATGTATTATATTGTTCAGGGATTTTTTTAAACATTCGTACTTTAGCTCTTAGTTGTTTCCAAGTTTCCTGATAATAATTACGTTTATCCTTTGCCATTGCTTTATAGTCAGTTTTATATTTGTCTAACAAATATGTTATCCATTCTACTTGTGAATTTGGTAGTCGTAGAAGTTTCTGTCTTGGAGCTTTCGCTTCAGCTTCAAGGTTTTCAAGTACATATTTCTTTGGGGGTATTGTTTCTTCTTTAGTGTCTTTTAACTCTGTAGTATATCCCATCAGTTTTTGCTTTATTTCCTGTTTGATGTTAGGAATAGGCAATGTTTCATTGGGATCATAGGATAAACCCATCTCTTTCAAATTTAACTTTACACTCTTTCTATTTTCCCACGCTTCCTTAATTTCCTTACTACGGATTAAGTAAAAATCTTACTGCTGTAAAACAGGTCAAGCTATTTTTTTATACTTACCAAGTCACTTTTCCTCGACTGAATACCTTATTCCGTAACCTTTTTCGATTAACATTATATCGATAAACTTTTCTTCTGTGTTGTTTCTTTATCTTCGGCATGTTGGCTATTGTTTTTAACAGGTATGATAGACTGCTTCGTTCGTATCCCAAAAGAACAGGGTGTTTTGGCATATTGGCGTGGAAACTTTGCCAACGTAATCAGATACTTCCCAACTCAAGCCCTTAACTTCGCGTTCAAAGACAAATACAAGCAGCTGTTTTTACATAATGTAGACAAACACACACAATTCTGGAGATACTTCATGGGTAATTTGGCCTCTGGTGGTGCTGCTGGAGCTACTTCTCTCTGCTTTGTCTACCCACTTGATTTTGCCAGAACCAGGTGAGTTTTCTTTTTATTTAATAGCCCATTAAAAACATTTCTAAGTAATCAAGCAGTAATTCACCTAATTTTGATTTTTAATAAAAATCTGTACAGTCATACTCCAAAAACCAATTTAGAAGTAGCGTTTGCATTATAGGTCTCGGAATAA
>NW_020442134.1:0-1627 GCF_000699045.2 Agrilus planipennis
TTTAAGGAAAACTATTTAAGCATTTTTTAATAACGTTCTAAATGGTAATACAATTTGATAAAAGCTAATAGAATTTGGCGTTTCATAGACTTCCGCGGATGTAGTTGACTATGAACTTCAGGATTTTGGGTTTGCACTATTTAACTATCCCTGACGCTTCATCCTCGATTGTTCAAAACATCCTTCGTTTTTCTTGCGGTGTGTGGTCTTGCATTATCCTGTTGCAATAACGGTCGCTTATGCAACTTTCCAGGTCGTCTTTTGACAAGTACCTGTCACAGTGATTCGGATATTAAATTCGAATGATATTTTGCGTTAATTGAAATACCTTTCGCCAGATAAACCATAAAAATAATGCCTTCGCAATCCCAGAATACACTAAGCATTACCTTTCCAACAGACGGAACTGCACGCGCCTTCAGTGGAGGTCCTTCTTCAGGTTTGCGCCATTATTTCGATTGACTTTTGGTCTCAGGAGTGAAAAAAGTAATCCACGTTTCGTCAGTGGTTGTTATTCNCCTTCGCAATCCCAGAATACACTAAGCATTACCTTTCCAACAGACGGAACTGCACGCGCCTTCAGTGGAGGTCCTTCTTCAGGTTTGCGCCATTATTTCGATTGACTTTTGGTCTCAGGAGTGAAAAAAGTAATCCACGTTTCGTCAGTAGTTATTATTCGTTACCAAAATTCATCACCATAATAGGCTAACAGCTCTTGAAGTTGACGACAAATATCAGATCTATTGAGTTTCTGTTCTGTCCCAACAGCCTACAGAGCGGCATGGCCTAGAGGTCTAGACCATTGCTTAGCATTCGGGAGGACGCCGGTTCGATTCAGGGTCCGTCTGCCTTGGTCCAAGTTTTTCTGTGGTTTCCTTGGATCACTTAGGCAAATGCTGGGGCGGTAATTTTCCACAGATAATCTTTCATTCTCTTCTGTCTTCATTTCGTCCGGCTCATCTTTCTCACCCGAACCACCACCCACCCATTATCACGATTCCTGAAAAGGAGCCTGAAGAGGGCCGTTCCCTCTACCTTCCGGCGTAGTCCGGAGGGACTGCCCGCCAACCAGCATTAGTGGCTGGTGGGAATAAAACATCAAAAGTTCTTTCATTCCCAACAGCCTTGACACCCAGCGCGCCCAGACCTTGCTAACGCCCAAAAATCATGCAAGATGTCATGAACTTGTCGTGTACCTATCCCTAGGCGCATGTGACGAATAGTCACTCGCCTGTCGTAATTCTCTAGGTCTTCGAAGACAGTAATGCTTCTTTCATTTATCGACGTGGTTGGGCGCCCACTGCGTGGATCGTCTTCTAGTGATGTTCTACTGGTTTAAAAACGATCAATCCACTTTTGGATTCTGCAGACGCACCAAATATGTACTCCTTGCAGACACTGAATAATTTCTGATATTTTCACACATTCTTTCCACAAAAAGAAAATTATTTCTCTTTGAGATTTTACTGTATCTTCCATGGTTCCAAAACAGTGATATAAAAATGCGTTTATGTCAATCGAACACACAAATCAGACTGAACAATATTACACTAGATAGTTGCATAAACATTGCCTATAAGTTCTGTGTAATTTAATTATTACAAACATCCTTTATAAAATGATTTAT
>NW_020442135.1:0-1068 GCF_000699045.2 Agrilus planipennis
TTTTCGTGAAGCGCTTTTAAAGTACCTAAATAATTGGAAATCTACTTCTATGCGCAAGTTCTTGCAAAAAG
The DNA here is from genome assembly GCF_000699045.2 of Agrilus planipennis. Lineage (NCBI taxonomy): Eukaryota > Metazoa > Arthropoda > Insecta > Coleoptera > Buprestidae > Agrilus > Agrilus planipennis. The sequence goes on from NW_020442135.1 coordinate 72, forward strand.
TACCAAAAAATGGTAATTTTCTTTTAAAAATGAATTCAACTAAATTCTTATACGACCTAATACGACTTTTATTCTCAAAAAAATGCCCTTTTATGTTGATTTTTACTATAAGATAATGGATATTTTCGCTTTTACATTTTAATTATTTTCCGTTTTCGTGAAGCGCTTTTAAAGTACCTAAATAATAGCAAATGTTTACAAAAGAAGTTTTCTGATATATACACGTGTATCAAATAAGTCTAAACTATTAAAAACTTACCTTTTCAAACAGTTGCGCTTTAACCTTTTGACCTTCAGGAAATAAATATCTACANTATGTTGATTTTTACTATAAGATAATGGATATTTTCGCTTTTACATTTTAATTATTTTCCGTTTTCGTGAAGCGCTTTTAAAGTACCTAAATAATAGCAAATGTTTACAAAAGAAGTTTTCTGATATATACACGTGTATCAAATAAGTCTAAACTATTAAAAACTTACCTTTTCAAACAGTTGCGCTTTAACCTTTTGACCTTCAGGAAATAAATATCTACAGATAGGTAATCTTTGCGCAAACTACACACTTTTTCACACGAAGAGTTTTTCAAAATTGAAATATTCGTACACTTTTTTAAAGTAACGCACTAAACACACACAAAAACAATTCATAATGTCTTTGTCTTTTTAAAACACGTTAACGCATGTTTGGCACTTCGCGATTTTCCGTCGCGAACAACTAACGCGATCGAAACGAATGTGAAATACTTTCAATTTATGGAAACCTAGTATTAATAATAAATACCAACTTCGTCATATTAAATACACCATAACTATTCACTCAGTACCTACTGAGCATTTTGATCTATTCCTTTCTAAATCAATTAATCAATGAAATAATCAATAATTGTCTTACTAATAAAAACTAAAAGGTAAAAAAAAAGAAAAAAGTTACAATGCGACAGAAAAGCTTTAATTAAGACATAAAAACAATTGTGCTACACATTTATCCAAAAAAC
>NW_020442136.1:0-1076 GCF_000699045.2 Agrilus planipennis
TTTTTTTACATCGCCAGGAGTTCTAATTTGAAAACGAGATATACTTAACGTTCTAAGCAAGCTGTCTTGGCCCCTTGGCCTCTTGACAAGATAAGTTTATCGACTTGTTCACCCTTAATCTTGATCTCGATCCAATATGAGCATCGTTTTTGATATGGTCTTCGTTTTCAAGACCAGACAAAACAAGACCCGTATAATCTTGACTTTTGGGGTAGATCCAGTAATGGTACTCCCAAAAAGGCCGAAAACTACATTTGGGGTTTTAATATATATTGCAATTCTGATGCCACATTAGAGTGGAAACGATTCTTATGGTTTTTCGTTTTTGATCAGAGATTTCTTTTAGTTGTGGCAGAGGGATGAAATTCGAGAAAAGCATGGACAGTGGGTGCGGCGGAAAAGAAAAGGTTAGAAACGTTCGAAATGTGGTCTTACAGGCGAATGATGAGGATACCGTGGATAGAGAAGGTTACAAATAAAGATATATTAGAAAGAATAGGAGAACATATGATCCTATATGGAAGTCATTAAGAAATAGGCGAGATAGGTTTAGTCAGAGACATATTAGACTACTGTTCGCAAAGAGTTAGTTATGTGGGTTGTTCTAGTTTTAGGGGATATGCGAAGATTAGCTCAGGTTAGTTTAGTGTCTTTAGTAAAATTATTAATAAAAATAATTAAAAAAACACTATTTAAACAATTAACTAAAATTTATACGTGCCAACAACAAATTAAACAACAAAAACAAACAGATAGTAAAAATAAAACACAACGGTCAAAACACGCAAAGAAATAACAACAACAATAATAATAACAATAACAATGATAACCATAACAATTTACACAGGAAAAGAGACTTACTAGACTGTCGAATGTAGAGAGCACAGATGAATTGGAATTACTAAAAAACATTTGGGTGTTTCATTTCCACCAGCTAGTAATGCTGGTAGGCGGGCAGTCCCTCCGGACTAGGCCGGAAAGTAGGGCGGAAGGCCCTCTTCAGCCTGCTTTCAGGAATCGTGGGAATGGGTGGGTGATGGTCGGGTGAGAAAGATGAGACGGACGAAATGAAGACA
>NW_020442137.1:0-1102 GCF_000699045.2 Agrilus planipennis
AAATTACATTTACATACCCACAAGCATATGAAAATCAACAAAATAATAAACTTTGAGCCCCCATAACTTTTCATGGGGGTGAGACGGCCGCAAAGTTTTTATGGTACAGTGGTGGGGGAGACCTCCTCTTTCAATCCTCCCTTCGGGGGTGGGGGGGATAATCTAGACCTTTACCAATCGAGGTCCAGAACAAATATATCCCTTTCTTCAAAAATTATATCGATGGCGCTCAAAGTTACTTTGTTATATACAGAAATATTATCATCATCATAAGGTCGTCAGTCCTAAAACTGGTTGGACACGCACCTCCACTGTTTCCTATCCTGAGCTAATCTTTGCATTTTCTTAAAACTAAAACAACCCATATCTTTAACTATTTGCGAACAGTAATCTAATCCTGGTCTACCTCTACCTCTCCTAACTCCCGTTTCTGCTTCTAATATGTCTCTGACTAGACCTTCATGCATGAGAAGGTGTCCCACTAACCTATCTCGTCTACTTCTTATTGACTTCTATGGAGTCCTCTGTTCTCCTATCCTTTCTAATATATCTTCATTTCTAACCTTCTCTATCCACGGTATCCTCATCATTCGCCTGTAACACCACATTTCAGAAACAAATTTTTAATGTACTTTTAAATAGATTTTGGCGGTTCAGTTTTTGACTTTACGCGTCCAAACTTGACAGTTGGTCTAGTCAAATATATATTAGAGGCAGAAACAGGTACTAAAACTACAAAATTAAAACTAGATTATTGAAGACAGGAAGCAGTGTTTAATTGATTAGTTTTATGCAATATTATGACTCATTTAAATGTCTACTAAGAATATTCCAGTATTGAATTGTTTTCGTAGAAAAAGTTTAATAATACTTTTATAATTCGTCTAATATTGTGTAATCTTCAGGTTTTTACGTATATACATATGTATATGCATATAATCGTCATTTTATCTGTATTTACTTTTTAATGTCTTTGTGTTATCACATGCATACATTATTGGCTTATCAGAATTCGTGAGTTGTTGGTTCTTTAAAAATTTAATTTCTCCAGGTTTGTTTGTAAAATATCGACCCATTTTTTTTTTAAAATATTATACAATGC
>NW_020442138.1:0-1258 GCF_000699045.2 Agrilus planipennis
AAATCCTCTAGTTGTTGAAGCTATCTGTTTCAGTTTAATTTTAATATTTATTTTAGTCGTTAGAGATAGATTTGCTTATCATTATTCAACCTATTATATCCTTGTATAATAAAAAACTACCCCCGCTACAAGTTCCCGTCCCGGATTTGAAATAGAAAATTATGGTCACCTTACTATTAGCCGCAATAAAATATGCATATGCTTTATAGCCAACATTTTTATGTTTTCTACTAAATGTGGAAGTTTGTAGCTAAAAGGATGTTTTGACTTCTGCTATTTTAGACTTCTACCCATGATATGTTTATTAGTTTATATTTGTCGCCCGTGTAGAGAATCTCATTTAGCATTTACCTTATTTGTTACATTAGAGAGAATGCTGACACGAAGGCGGGTAATTAAAAGAAATGGGGAGGGCGATAATGAAAACTAGTGGGTGCTTATCACATTTCAACGATGCAAAATCGAAATTTTATAACCAATATAACAATTATAAAGTACAACAAAAACAACTATAAAGAAGAAAGGACAATTAAAACTTAAATAATTACAACAATAAAAGAACCATATAATAATTACAATACTGTTATGTTATCCTATAATAACAAACAACTTCTGTGTTAGGTACCTGCCGGTAATATTGGATTATGTCTTTACGGTAAGGCCAACGCTAAAATTTTGTTATTTTTATTAATATTTCAATATTTGCGCAGGGTCGTGTCGCCTTTAATAAAAATAAGTCACTTCTATGCTCGCGAACGGTTAATTTAGAAATTCGAAAAAGGTTGTTAAAGGTGTATGTTTGGAACATGGCGTTGTACGGGTGCAAAACATGGATAGTGGGCGCGGCGGAAAAGAAAAGGTTAGAAGCCTTCTCGAAATATGGTGTTACAGGCGAATGATGAGGATACCGTGGGTAGAAAAGGTTAGAAATGAAGAGGTATTAGAAAGAATAGGAGAATAGAGGACTATGTGGAAGTCAATAAAAAATAGGCCAGATAGGTTAGTAGGGCACCATCTCTGGCATGAAGGTCTAGTCAGAGACATATTAGAGGCAGAAACAGGAGTTAGGAGGGGTAGAGGTAGACCTAGATTAGATTACTGTTCGCAAATAGTTGTACTGGTGGAGGTGCGGTCCAACCAGTCTTAGGACTGACGACCTTATGATGATGATGATGATGATGATGATGATGATGTCTTGTATATATGAGAGTTGAGTAAGGATCTTGTCTAACAGATGAAACAATTCAGTAGCAACAAA
>NW_020442139.1:0-1058 GCF_000699045.2 Agrilus planipennis
CAGACTCCAAGGGTCGTACTTGAATCCCTAATTTCTTTAAGACAATAATGCATCTCAGTTTATCATGATTAATAACACAGGTCTGCGATAAAAAAGTTTTTTGTATAAATTTATCTTAAGCATGCAAATGTTGGTCTATATTTTGCAAATATAAACTTTGTTTTAACGAATCACGTCACACTTTTTTTTTGTATGTAGATTAATATATGTATATATAAATATAGCTCTTTGAATTGGCAAATTTATTTGTTTTTTCACAAAATTCATTTTATAGCTTATATTTCTATTTAATATCTCTGACTGAGCATTATATTGTCTTTTACTTTATTTTAGATAGTCTGAAAGTAACTATAGTCGTTTACACCGCCTGAAAAAGAAATAGTCTATAACGCGCCATTATTGAGAGAGATATAATATTAACGTGTAATAAAAGATTGTGTTTCATTTATCTTTAACTATAGCTTCTCGGAGTTGTAAAAACAATTCAAATGTATTTTTTTAAATTTGCGGACAATATACAATAGTTAAGCAAATATTGAATTTAACAGACTTTGTAAAAAATGCTTATTAAGCTTACTTAAGAATGAAGTTGTCACCAAGATAAACACTGGGTTACGATAAAATATGCCGGTTATGTGTTGAAGTGTTAATTTATTTAGTTTTCGCGATAAGGGGAAGGTTTATGAACAATTTAGATTTCTGATCTGCTCAATTTTATGATTGAGTTTAATTTGATTTTTTTTAATAACCAAATGGAAAATTACATACAAAAGTCCATATATTATTCATTTACTGAAAAAGCAATATTTCGTTTTCTTCTTCGCAAAAAAGTATAAATATGTAAAGGCATAATATTGAAAATGATGAAATATGTACAAAATAAAAGAAAAAACAAATTAAATACTGAAAAAATCTGCTATCAATTTTGCACAGGAAAGTATTAGCTATTAAAGAGCACAGCCTTAAATTTTTTATCACTACATAGTATAAAACAAAGTCGCTTTCTCGCTGTCTGTCCCTATGTATGCTTAAATCTTTAATACTACGCAACGGATTTT
>NW_020442140.1:0-1072 GCF_000699045.2 Agrilus planipennis
CGTGCAGTCCCTCCGGACTGCGCCTAAAGGTAGGGCAGAAGGCCCTCTTCAGCCTCCTTTCAGGGATCGTGGGAATGGGTGGGTGGTGGTTCGGGTGAGAAAGATGAGACGGACGAAATGAAGACAGAAGAGAATGAAAGATTATCTGTGGAATATTACTCTCCCAGGCATTTGCCTAAGTGATCCAAGGAAATCACAGAAAAACTTGAACTAAGGCAGACGGACCCGGAATCGAACCGCCGTCCTCCCGAATGCTAAGCAATGTTCTAAACCTCTGGGCCATGCCGCTCGGAAGAGGTATTAATAGATGAGCAATGGAGTTAAACAGGAAGTGAAAGTAGAGTAATAGACAGAAAATAAATACAAGCTAAAACTGGAAGATTTGTTCGATTTTCGATATCTAGGAAGTCAAATTAGTCAAGATTGTATAACGGGTGAGATATAAAACAAAAAATATCGCGTATGTAAGGTTAGAATTGAGAAGATTTTAGAATAGGCAGGAGAGCAGTGGGTTCTATGTATGCCAATAAAGAAAATGGAAGGTAAAAGAAAGATTTTAAAAGAAGTAACTCAAGTTCATGAGACCTAGATAAAATTACTGCTTGCAAATAGTATGGTGTGCGATGTATTTTATTTTTCGGAAAACGACGAAAGACTGACTCAGGATAGGAAAGTGTTGAGGTATCTAGTCAGTCTTCAGACTGACGATCGTATGATGTTGATAATGGTGATCACAAGATTAAAAATTAAAATAGTCGATGCTTCAAAAACTATAGAATCCGAGAATATTCCTAGATAATTTTCCCGTAAAATTTAGGTAAACTTCTAGAAACCTTATTCTTTTAAAGGTTTCAGAAGTGAAGAGAGCAGACTTCTTTTTAGCGTATATCTTCTGCAATAACCGCTGAAGGAATGCCACAAAAGTAAAAAGCACCTGCTCCATGTCCTCAGAGGAGAAAACTTTTTCCAATTTGAATAAATAGACAGACACACGGGTGATCTTATAACGGTTCCGTTTTTCATTCGGACGTACGGAACCCAAAAAAAAAATTAGAAACGAAGAGATATTGGA
>NW_020442141.1:0-1099 GCF_000699045.2 Agrilus planipennis
AGTTTTGTTCAATCATGAATAGTAGTGCGAGTCGAAAACAAGCGTTAAAGCCTTTAATATGTCTTCAAATATAAATAAACATCTCGTTGATATTTTCAGAAGTAAATGGTACCAATAGCAGCACATTTGAGCAATGCAATTGTAGTGGATAAAATGGTCAATTTTTCCGTGCAGTACTGTACGGATTATACGCTCATCACTTTTTCCGAGAGTTGTCTCCTTTCTTTTCTGGTCTAGTGCTGTTCTTTTCTACTTTGCGCCGGTCAAACTGAAGGTCACATCGCTACAGAAACTAAACGAAGTATAGCTGCACAGTTTTTATCGCACTACGCTATTCGGTAGACACTTATATTGCCAATTCACGCACAGGATCGGCTTCGGATTGTACAAAAAAACATTTACCCTCAACCATGCTGCTGAACTCACCGTGCAATTGTTTATTACTCCTAGTTTACACCCTCCAACGCTCAGTAGATATTTCTAATTCAGTATTCTGTATTCTGATTTACAAATTCGTCCATGTACATTATTTGGTTCGAGTAACTTATTAAAAAGTACTTGCTTTTACAGATCTTCTATCCATTTGTTTTTAATACTCGAATACTAATTTAAGGTCATTTATAGGGTAGCATTTTTGGTTTCATTTAAGCCATTATACCAGTATCATAATTTCCCCATTTGAATCTATGTAAATACTAACCTCTTCGATTTAAATTTTGACTATACGAATTTAAATACTGATTCTGCATAATATTTAAATACTGACCATTCTAATCCAATCCTTCGTATTTTATTCAGAAGTATAAAAACCTGATGAACAAAATAGAGATATAAAACCGTGTATGAATACTATGACGATTTAACGTTTTTGGAAAACTTGTACCTACTGTTTTCATTGTTCTGAGTTTTTATGCAGGTGTTGTCAAGAAATTTATTACTTTTCAATCTATTAGACAAAAAACATACGATTTATTGCATATTGATTTTCAAACTAGGATGACCTTGCTTGCATCAGGTATATTAAATATGTAAAACACACCTTGTATTTTTGAAGAAGAAATCAGAGCAAAAGCAAAATAGACACGATTAAATAATGAAA
>NW_020442142.1:0-1113 GCF_000699045.2 Agrilus planipennis
TATTTCAAGAATATCGCGTACCTTTTAGTAATTTGTAGTTGCTTTAGATAACTAAATGTGCTTCCTACTTCTATTAGAAGCAATTTTCAGATGATCTACTACCTATTAACTATTTCAATTTACTGTTCCTAAATAAAAACAAATAAATTAAACTTTTATGGTCTCCTAGAATTTCATTATGTACTTACCTGAAAAGATTTTACAAGATTCTTGGCATCTTTATTATTAAACAGTATCGGGTTCTGTAGTGTCTCAATTTTTCTCACTGTAGGTACAGGTTTATTGTTGTTGTTCGTTTTATTACTCTACGCCGTCCTTCCTTGAAAGACGACAATTGGTGCATCTTCTCTCTAACGCTTTTTATGGATTTATAGCTGCTATACAAATGTAAAGGCAAAGCAAGTTCGTGATTGTGGGCTGACATCATTGAACTCAACGCCGTAATAGAGAATCTTTTCAGAGAATGTTGAATTGAAACAGTTATTTAATATTAGTTTATTTATAATTTGATAAAATTATATTAGCATCATTAGCATCAAAGTCAGAAATGCTTCGACCAAGCTTGCTAACAAAAGAAAACAGCCTACTGAAAATTCGCAATTTGTGTTTTTCAGATTGTTTTTAGAATTGCTACTATAGAGTCATGCTTCAATCCAAATTTGAAAATACCGAGCGGCATGGCCTAGAGGTTTCGACCATTGCATAGCATTCGGGAGGACGCCGGTTCGATTCCGGGTCCGTCTGCCTTGGTCCAAGTTTTTCTGTGGTTTCCTTGGATCACCTAGGCAAATGCTGGGGCAGTAATATTCGACAGATAATCTTTCATTCTCTTCTGTCTTCATTTCGTCCGTCTCAACTTTCTCACCCGAAGCACCACCCACCCATTCCCACGATTCCTGAAAGCAGGCTGAAGAGGGCCTTCCGCCCTACCTTCCGGCGTAGTCCGGAGGGATTGCCCATGCACGTTAATCAAAACAAGAAAAATAAAGTTATCTGGAAAAGAGTGCCTATGCTTTTACTGCTAAACTCGTAGTAAATGTGCCGAGGTTAAAAAGCAGGAAAAATAATGATGAGTGGGTGTTTATTGTTGAAAATTATTTAATCCTTGAAGGC
>NW_020442143.1:0-967 GCF_000699045.2 Agrilus planipennis
AAAATTTATGAGTTCAGAAAAGTTTTTGTAACTTGCCGAAATTCGAAGTTTCTAATTTTACAAAAAAACGTCATTAAAAATTTAGCTGTTCTTCCGCGTTACCGCATATAAACTTGTGCGTACATCCATACATATGTTTACATTTACGAGGTTTAATTATAATTATCAACATACCCTAGGTTTGTTGGCTCGAATTCTTCATTACTCGACGAATGTATGAACGTGCGAGAGTGCTAATATTTATGCGTGTAGCCCAAGCTCTATTTTAGTCGGTATCTTTATTGGCAGTTAATTGGGAAATTTTAGTCGAAATATGTGTGTTAAAAAATTCGCAAGGTGCAAATTTCAAATTAGATTGAATTTATAATAATTTATTGGGAAGGGACTTTGCATTATACCTACAGTACCGTATTACATAAAAAAAAAATCAAAATGGAAGCTTGGGGTACACTAAGTGCAGATATCGCAACAGCATTCGTAAGGGATGATTTAAACAGTAGTATCAGAAGAGCGAAGAAAACTGTAAGTATTAATTATTTTTACATTCAACATATTTAGTCCTTTTGTGTTAAACGATTATTTGTATTAGTTTATTTTTAGTGTACCTAATAGTAATAATAGATTTTGGTGTACCTAAAACCGCAACAACTTGATTACTTTTAGTTTATTAACAAACGAATATACAATTATTATTATTGACTATTATAATTGCTTATAAATTATAAAAAAATGTGTAAAGAAATTAGGTAACTACAGAAATTAGTAAAAAGTACCTAATTCAATATTATTAATGATAGGTACTATTTTAAAGACAGGGTAGTTTTCGGGATACTTATAAAGGAGCGAAAGATTGAAATGCTTATAAGATTTGTAGATTATATTAGTTTACTAGTGGGTAGAGGGATTAGAGACAGAAAAGTGTATGAATTATATAATTACTACTAATTACTATTATATTTAATAATAT
>NW_020442143.1:1266-3399 GCF_000699045.2 Agrilus planipennis
GAGAACAGAGGACTCTATGGAAGTCAATAAAAAATAGGCGAGATAGGTTGGTAGGACACCTTCTCAGGCATGAAGGTCTAGTCAGAGACATATTAGAAACAGAAGCAGGAGTTAGAAGGGGTAGAGGTAGACCTAGATTAGATTACTGTTCGCAAATAGTTAAGGATGTGGGCTGTTCTAGTTTAGGGAAATGCGAAGTTTAGCTGAGGATAGGAAAGGGTGGAGGTACGTGTCCAACCAGACTGACGACCTTATGATGATGATGATGAGAGATATTACAAAAAGAATAGCTTGTGTCTTCATGGTAAATTTTGAAACTCCAAAAAGATTATTGTTGTATGATGCGAAACGATAGATAAGATTAAAAAGGAGGAAGCATTAAAACAAGTAGGAGAAAAGAGGGTAATATATGTAGAAGTCAGTAAGGTTCTGCGATATGAAGAGCTAAAAATATATTAGAAGCAGAAACAGGAATGAAGAGGACAACAGGGGAAGACCTAGATTAGATTACTGCTCGCAAATATAGTTAGGAATGACACTTTTCAAAAATGACCGTAAATGGTCAAAAAAATTCACCTATTTATGTTTTAACATATTTTCTTTACGTACATTACCTACTTTTACCAGACAATGCATACTGAATTTTTGGTTAAATACTATACCTACATACGTACCCATCTTAAAAACTTGAAGTTTTGCAAAATATTGTCGCCTCAAGTAACTAGAATAACATTTTTTCTCAGAATGGGTTTGTTTACATATATTTGAATCGATCATTTGAGAAATTCCATAAATGCATTTTTGGCATTTTTGCGTTTAGAACATCAGTGTATTTTACGGGATGTAAATCAACTGTTCCGAATAAGAACCCCACAAAAGTACAACGTTCGACATGTTATTTAACAATCAAAATTTGAGTTCATTTTAGAAACCCCATAACTTCAGGACATATGAGGGTTTGTAAACGTTGAAGGGTCCCAAGAATTTTACTAGAAATTGTTTCAACGGCCTACTGTTGACGGCGAAATACTCATTGATATATAGTAATAACATAGTATGTAGGTACTTTTGTAATAATTTTTGAAATAAACATGCATACTTTAATTGTTTATATATTCATTTCATTGAAAACGCCATAACTCCAAACTAAACTCAAATTATGGCCTAATTTTCTATAAGCAGTACCAGAATTATTACAAAACTTGAGTAGACTTTAGGATAATTATTTAGAGATCAAAACCATTCGTGAAAAAAAACAAAACGCTTACCAGCAAAAACATTTCTTTTAATTCCTCATAAGTTCTTAAATGACCGATTCATTTATTCATATGAAAAAGATTATATTAATACGCAATTAAGAGCAACAGTACTTTTGCATGCATTTGGATAATTGAAGATTGCTAGATTTGCGAAAATATTTCTTAAAATTTAAATATATAAAATATTATATATACCGACTTCAGCGAAAAGCCATTTTTACAAAGATTAAGTAATGCGATAAAGATTAAATCAAAATTACCCAGAACAACTTCGATAAAAAGTGTTCCAAATGCTGGAAAGTTAATTTCTATACGCTCCAATAATTTATTACATTAGAGGAAAAACCAAATCCATAACGATGTAATTTCGTAAATATCTAATTTTAAGAAATATATGGTAAAACATTGTGTAAATCAACAAAAAACACGATATAAAGAAACGTGTAAAAAAATAATTCCTGGTATTTTAAGCGTTATCAGTATCAGTATTAAAAACTTCTATGCAAAAATATAAATTAAGAAATACTGATGCTGCATTTTATAATAAGTAAATAAACAAATGAAGATATTTTGTCTAATTATTATTTACAGATGAGAATGGCATAAATAATAATAAATGATGGCATATGTATACGAGCTTGAGATAATGACTTATTTACATATTTATTTGTATGTAGGTTAATAAAGTGGTGAATTAATTTGTAAATTAAAGCAGTGAGAATTTCTTTTTTCGAATAAATTAAGTATATTAATTTAAATAGTTGTGAATATATCTAAAACATTATTAGTGAATGTTAAGATGGACTGGTGTATGTCGGCATTCACCAATTTTAATGGTTTAGGCTCGAATTGCAACTGCAAAGCTTCTAGCGTT
>NW_020442144.1:0-1065 GCF_000699045.2 Agrilus planipennis
TGGAAATGGGGTATACATAATTGTTATATTTATTCGCTTTTTTGTCCAGCTCTAAATTCTCTAAGTCTAGTGAAACTTCGTTAGGTCTGATAAAGCTGACCAAAAAATCTAACATCTCTCAGCCTTTTATTTACCTATTTCTATCAGTGAGATAGAGTTGGAAAGGTAGAAGAAGCCAACCTGTTAGTATCAACCATCATCATCATATTAAATTGGTACCATTTACTACTGAAAATATCAACGAGATGTTTATTTATATTTGAAGACATATTAAAGGCTTTAACGCTTGTTTTCGACTCGCAATACTATTCATGATTGAACAAAATTTTTGGCAGGTACTGTATTGAAAAGTATGTTTAATGAACAAGAGTCGAGAGTACAATGAGCTTTTTTCTCTCTACCTACGACTATTCCAGCGCGCATACAAGACATTGTAGGGGGCACATCGCTAGAGAAAGTAAATGAAGTATACCAATGCTTATTTATTTGTTAGAGAAAGCTTTATTTTTGCATTATGGGCTTTCTATTAGAAACTTCTGCTCTTTATTGGAATCAATCTGACAACATTTCATTGATTGGATAATTAGTATAAAAAAATAAAGCACAATCTAGCTTTTTAAAAGTATTTGGGCGCATGTGTGTCTTCCAAATTTAATTGATTTCACTAAGCGTAACTGCTGCCAACATCCGTACATAAAAAAGCGCGATGCATGCAGAAAAAAAAAAAAGACAAATCGGAGTTGTCCAGCATGAATTTAAACGGACCTTTATTGTCTCGTTTGTCCCCAAAAAGGACGACATCGGCCCACTACAAACTAGAACAAAATCGATTTTTACTGCCAAAGAGGAAGCAGCGTCATTATCTTTAATGCAGGACATCGACACAGGTTACGTTTAACGAATACAAAAAAGCAGCCTTCAAGTTCTCTCTCCGCTTCATTTTTACCTTGTTGCTGTTAATTATTTGTTTTGATGAAAGGGTAATGATATAAAGCTTTCCAAAAATGATTATGAGAGTGCAACTCCACAATTTAACGAGAGCTTTTTTTATGTTTAAATTATTTT
>NW_020442145.1:0-1051 GCF_000699045.2 Agrilus planipennis
TTTTTTTACTAATGCGAGATAAATATCATACAATTTTTTGCTTTATTACTCAAGCAGATTTTTGTAATTTTTCAATAGTGACCTTTAATGTAGTAATTTCTTTTATATACAATATTAAACGTATTCTTATATCATCTTATATCAGAAACCAGCGGCGCACGTGCGGGTACATTGCATATATTGAAATAAAGAGTAGTGTAAAAACGATTTGATAAAATGATAACGATTAACAACGTTGCTAGATTTTTGTACAATTCTTAGCAATAATTTTCCAAAAAATCGTAATTGTAATATCTATTGCTTTTATTTCAATAATGGTTTTGCTGTTCTTTAAAATGTTGTAAACAAAATTTCACTAAATACAAGTAACGAAAAGTAAACTTTATTTGCTCCCAGTGGTGTACCTATACATATAATGTCACTCATAAAATATTACAGGTGCTGCAAAGTAATACCCCATTTCGTTCACAGATTTTCATTAGAAGGAGCGTACTTAGGAAATATTTTGTTTTGTAAGCGTGAATTCTGCGGGCACTTTCCATTTTTTATTATGTTTATTATCTGACAGTGGCCATGAATAGAAGTAATTTTGTTTTAATAAGCTTAAGGAATATTACAATTTTAGAAGATCACAGATTAATGGGATTATCATGTCAGAAAATAGCCCTAACAATTTCGCATTTACAAGAGTAGTCAGCACAAGGCCGAGAAATGTTTTATGGACTTACCCTTGTATCTCTGATCCTCTGGGATTTGTTTGGAGACATGCTGGACTTGGAGGAGTAATTTCACTCTTTCAATGGGGGCTACGGCTGTTTTGGAAATGGCTGCGGAAATACCGCCAGCCATAAAGTCCTTTGCGAAGGCAACGGGATCTGCTAAATTTGAAGGCATTTTTACACTAGGGTATGATAGAGCAAGTCTGTACGAGCCGCACACTTAACTGCAAGTGGTTCTAGTCATATATTGGTAAAGTTTGTGATGTAACAAAGACGTACCTCTGGGTTCTTCGGATTGAGCATCGTCATGTTTTGTACTGTTGGTTGGATCA
>NW_020442146.1:0-1051 GCF_000699045.2 Agrilus planipennis
AAGTTATGACTATGTTATTTTGTTTACTTTGCAAACAATTAGTTTATTAGAGGTATCTTTTCTATTGTGTATTTTAATATTGACTATTAATGATACGTTTGTCATTAGGGGTTTATCCCAACATCATAATATTTCAAATAGTTCGTATTCCTTGTCTTTATTTGCAGTCATAAAAATCTATTATTATTTTCGTTGGTGTGCAATAGTCGATACAATTCATCACCTTCAAATCAATAAAGTTCGTCAAACCAGGCGGTAACAGTCACATTACGGCAATATAAATCTTACGATTGGACATTCACTTCGCAGTGTGTAGTCTTTTATATTTTTCTTTTTTTCCATCGCAAGAATTATTCAGTGTATTTATAGAGACAAAATTTAACTGTTGTAGTCCCTAAATTGCAGTCGTTAATCCACTTTGTCTGGAGGCGGACTTCATTTGCGATTAGCATCCGTCATTAAATCGCTTTAAGTGGTTACAAAAGTAAATAAAAAAGTCTTTATTAACTTCCCGAGATGTTAGTTGAGATGAACAGAATGGTTTTTTAAAAGTATTTAAATACAAAATGCAAATTCTTTTTTGATTTGTTATTTCATATGTAAAATACGAAATAGATTTCCCTTTTGTATTTTAAATGCTAAATGCAAAATACGTATTTTCAAAATACTGTTTTCAAATTAATACGTTTTTGTAGTACCTATTTAACTTCTACATTTACTTAAGTGTAAACTATTTTTTAAGAAAACTTTGCAGGCATTTGCTCATTTTTTAAATATTGGACTTTTTATAGACTAACAGTGGTGTTTATACTATATCACCAGCTGCGAAAATTGAGTATAATTCATATTCTTCTGTTTGAAGTGATTGAGATATAGTCTTTCTATCTTTATGTTATAGTTTCTACAGTTCAGCAAGAAATAATTCCTTTATATGCTTCCTTAATTATTTTTGGCACCCGTTTTAATCGGAAAAAAACACTGACGCCAAAAGAGTTTATTTGCTGTGAGAGATTAGAGCCAAAATAGCGTTGCAAATAATTTTATTGATATA
>NW_020442147.1:0-1050 GCF_000699045.2 Agrilus planipennis
CATAAATAGACAAATATTACCCTTAAAAAATTTGTTTTATTTCAATCTAAAAAACAAAATTTGAATGCATATTTAAATGCATATATTTGATATTTTAAATGCATATTTGCATGCATTTTTTGTACTTTTTTAATGCGTAATTATGCGAAACCTAGTAATGACCAATGAAGCTTGTCACCCATTATATTTAGGAAGGGACACCTACACTCCACCTCCTTTATTTACACATTCAAGTTTCTTTAAGTTGTAGTTTTTAGTTACTAAGAGAGATTCACATCATTAAGAACAGATCATGTAATGCGAAAAGATTCATATAATTTCAAACACAGATCATATCATGCAGACAACTAAGATAGTTTTATACAAACAAGTTCGATGTACATAGTGTAATTTAAGGTTTGCAGTAGATCTAAGTTGAATATAAGATTCCAAACAAATTCAATGTCTATGCCTTAGTATCTAAATAACTAATAGCACCGCTAATTAGTTTTGGTGATGCCGCTTTATTCTGTACTACTAATAGGTAGCAGCAGGATATTACCTTATACGAGCCCTTACAAGGCTAAACAAGTTCGATATCAATTACAATTTTTATTTTCAATGTTTTATGTTCTGCAGTGTATTCGTTTTCGTGAATAACTTGTAAATTGTGTTAGTTACCTTTCAGGAATTTTGCAGTTTCTGGATTGTATTGCACTTTAGGAGGATGATAAACACCTCCTTGTGGTATACGAGTGCTTGGCCACTGAAACATTTTTGTTTTTTCGATATTATTTCACAAAATAAGCTAATTAACTTTTGAATTTCTAAATTCTGTATAGAAATATTACTCTCTTGTCAAAATACTAGGTATATTATGTCATCAATTTACGCTACCATGGAAACTACAAAAACAAATACAGGTTTGGTGGTTCTGTTTTTCAATATTAGCGAATTACAACACGGTAACTATATAAGAGATACAAAAAAACATTAAAAGCGGCTTTTCGATCTCTTTTATTAATAAATATTTGTTAAAGTTTATCGTCTTTGATTTTCCAATTATAAACA
>NW_020442148.1:0-1099 GCF_000699045.2 Agrilus planipennis
TAAAGGTACCATAACTGTTAAATGCTATATTCTAATAAAAAATACCACAAATGGCGCGGTAAACGCCATCTGTAGTACGATGCTACATTTTAGGATTACGGATGCTCCAACAAGGTCCATTTCAATGTGTGGGTATCTACTTGCTGAAACGAATCCCGGTGTAGCTAACCTCAACGTGATAGGCACGTTACCATAATTGAATAAAATAATTCGAAGTGGTCTGTATTCTGTCGAAACTGCCTGACGCGGATCGCGATTTCGATCTTTTCTCTCTCATCAGCAGCTCCGACAGAACACAGACCAACCCTCACCTGGTGTCTGAACGGCGCGTTTTAGAAAATACCACAAATGGCGCGGTAAACGCCATCTGTAGTACGATGCTACATTTTAGGAATCTCGGCGTAGCTAACCTCAACGTGATAGACACGTTGGCATAATCGAATAATTCTATTCTATTCTAATAAATTTGGGCAAAAGTAACCGTTTCTAATTTTTTTTCTGATTCCATTTTGAATTGTAAAGTTTACAAATACGGTTTTTTGGTAATAATGTGAAATGGAAGCAATTGAAAATGCTTGTTTGATCATGACTCAACACATTATTATCGTCGAGATCTCAGGATTCTTGAGGACACTCCTGTCGTTTTGGAAATTTCCTTAGATTATCGACTTATTCGTCAGGGAATAGCTTTAAGGATCAAGACATAGTAAAGTTTATAAAAATTTATGAAGCGTGGGAATACGTGATGGTGATACGGCTTCTTTACTGAATTTATAAATCTTTATAACCTTGTCAAAGTACGTTGTCATCGTGATTTTATTTCCAGTTTTTTTTTCATTGGTTCTTAACTTGGTCTTTTCGTCATTCCGACTTCTCCTATATCCCTTGCGAGTAGTGGGAATACGCTTGGAAAAGTTTTGATAAAATTGCGAATGTAATACGAGAAACTAAATCGTAAACATTCAAAGTTTATCAAAGAAAGTTTCTGTAAGTAATATTAAAAAATTAGTTTCTATTTTAGATTCATAGCATCAGAAGATGTTGTGTATGTCCCATTTTATAAAATTAAAGAGTTCAGCCATTTCGAAGATTAGTCGGT
>NW_020442149.1:0-1050 GCF_000699045.2 Agrilus planipennis
AGAATATTAATTGTAGGGAATACTGGGATTTTATAAGGGCATAACGGCGTCGTATATGGGCATTTCGGAAACGATAGTACATTTCGTTATTTACGAAGCTGTAAAAGCCAGATTGGTCGAATATCGCCTGAACAACCCTCAAAAATATAAAGAGACAAAAAGTTGGAGAGACTTTGTAGAGTTTATGATAGCCGGTGGTATGTCGAAAACGATAGCATCTTGTATTGCGTATCCGCACGAAGTGGCGCGAACTAGACTTCGGGAAGAGGGTAACCGATATACCGGCTTTTGGCAGACGTTGGGGTTGGTAGCTAAAGAGGAAGGAATTCGGGGAGTCTATAGAGGCTTAGGAATTCAACTTCTTCGTCAAATACCGAACACGGCCATTATGATGGCCACATACGAAGCAGTCGTTTATATTTTATCTATTAAATTTAACAGCGAATATTACGATAAACATACATAAGAATATGGCCATTCAATGTTTTCTTTTTTTGTTGTTGTAAAGCTCGTGCTTCAACCAAAGAACGACTTTTATACTGAATGATACGACGAAAGGTGTCAGAAAGAAAGTAGCAGGCTATGCGAAAGGGGATTTATATAGATAAATAAATAAGACTGTAACGTCTGAGTATAACTTAAAAAAAAAAGATAATCCTTACGTGTATTTCCTATTTCGAATTGTTATTAGAGTTATATTATGGGATATATTTAAATGTTGCTTTCTTTTTTATTTTGATATTGTCAAACTTGTTTCGTAATTGTAAACAAATTGCAGTGTAACACTTGATAACAACTGAATATGAATATTGTTAAATTCAACTGTTCATTGTGCTGTTATGATCACGGAGTAAATTAAGTAATTGTTTCATTTGTTTCACAGTTATAAATAAAATGCAGTACGAACTGCATAAGATTATATTTTCGGTTCAGCTACTTTTTGACGTACATAACTTTTAAATAGAAAGAAAAATATGGCAAGTTACTTACGCTTAAATAATAAATATTTTAGCACCACAATATCAATTTTTCCCGCTTTAGTATTTGTCA
>NW_020442150.1:0-1072 GCF_000699045.2 Agrilus planipennis
GAAATAAAAATATTGTTTTACTATTCTATAATAATATGCATTTACCAATATAGTAGACATTTTGCACACGAACATTATTATTCATACATTGCGTACAGCCTGTTATCTTCGTCTGATGTTTTTTGCTGCTCCAGTATTTTAATTGTATTTTGTTACGTATCTTACTCATACCTTGAGATACTGCTGGATCAATTTGATTATATAAAAAGTATTTTTTTAATAGTTTCGCTGCATCATGTGCTTGTTTGATGCTTGGTGGAGGGACAAGATCGTCTCTTCAACACCTACACAGTTGGAGTTCTTATCTATTTCGGCAAGTCAGAAAGTACTGCTTAATGATTTATAATGCCGCATTGTTGTCGTTAAACAGAGTGAGCGTCACACTATATAGAGTGTAATATTGTATAGAAAACAATGTAAACCAACCAAAGTCAAGCAATTTCGACGTTTTTAAGAAGAGTTATGTTGTAACGTAGTTGTATAGATACAGTAAAATATCAGAGGTAAACCTGGATGTACCAGCCACATATATGTTTTGGTGTAGGTACACTTAATAATGTTATGTGTGTAGCAACGTACTATGTGGCAATGCAACGCGGTTATTCCAATCAAACCTTATTTCATTAGTATCGGCTGCTAATTGAGAGAAGCTGATGGAAACTTGGCGATTGCAACCGAATAATATTCTGGCAAACATTCCGTATTCTCGGAAGCTGCCCTTAAATCGAACTGGAATGATGGAACTGACCAGTTAATGAATTATTCGCTTCAATTTTGAATATCTGCTTCTAGTGTAGCAAAAAAGGCTCATACACATGTAATTTCAATCGACAATTTTTCCCATTCCCAATTCTACAAAAGCCGTCGACAAAATTGTAGTTATTTTGCTCAAAAAAATTTGCTTTTTGATAGATACGATTCAAAATGTGCAAATACAATTCTCTTTTGATGCGCCAATTAAAGAATCGGTATTAATAAAGTATGTACGAGGGTGGATTGATAAGTTTCCGGCCTAACCAAGAGATGACGCCACTAGGCCTACCTTGAGGTGACATTCTATAGTACCATCCTT
>NW_020442151.1:0-1047 GCF_000699045.2 Agrilus planipennis
TTTCTTATTCTTTCTGACCTAAGGAGCAGATATTCTTTTGTTTCTGCTGATATCGCATTGTACTACTCATTTTGAAATAATCAACGGTGCTTTTAAAACTATCAAAGAGAGATGTATGAGTAGAAGTAAAATATTTTTAGAACAGGGACAATCTAGTAAGGCCCTTTTGGACAAGGAAATGATTCTAGAAATAAACAGGTGTATTAGATATCTTCAAAGCATTTTAACGTAAGAAATAATTACTAAAATTAAGTAGATACTTATAATATATAATCTTTAGTAACAGAAGAAGAAATATACAACAAACATATTTTCTAGATTTTGTTCCAACATCGATAATTTCTTCAATATTGCAGCACTTTTACAAACATTTTCTTCGCTGATTTTTTTGTGCACCTCTTTTTATACAGTAACTCAGGTATATGAACACGCAACTAACTAAAAGTAAGATAAATCAATGGTTTCAACATTACAGATTGACACTGGTAAAGAAGTTATCATTGGGTCACTTTTATACTTGATGTGTGCAGAAGCCCAAATATTCGCTTTGTGCTTTCTCGGGAGTAAAATCACCGATTTGGTAAGATGTTATCGATTAACGTTTTTAATTAAATTTAAAACAATTTGTAACTCAAATCGTTATTATTATTATATGTACAAGTTACATCAGGATAATAGAGCAAGATTCTATAGTCACCAAACATTACTTATTTTTTGAGTAACAAAATAGAATAAAAAAGTATTAGTATGTAGTTTGAATGTACTTGCTAACTTGGGCCGACGGCCAATTTGTAAATATTAGATGCTAAAGGTACGTAAAAACATTACTTGCTTTTCTTAAAGTCCGAGTGCTGAATTTTACAATGTGTCACAGAATATTGTTAAAAGTTAATAATAACACTGCTAGACACTTCCCATCGGCGGTAATTTCTGCCACACGAGTCAATGTTCGCGAAAAAATCCTCTTCATTCTTAAATATATGATATTTAGAGAACTATTTCAATTTTTTTTCTGAGCAGCCAGGGGTAAAACATCAACAGCGGCAA
>NW_020442152.1:0-1168 GCF_000699045.2 Agrilus planipennis
AATTATTCTATTTATTTACACTACTGTTACTATTCACTGTTCTATTTATTTCACTTCTATCACTGTCAATTTATCTCTTGATTCACTTCTGCAACTGTCAATTTATTTCTACTCTTCTTCGCCGATCGTCTTTTCCCTTTTATACTCCCTTGCCTCCTTTCGGGAACGTTCTCCAGCCGTCCAGAGAAGTCTCGTTTCCTTTGAACGGTTTAATTGCTTTCCCGGAACGCAGGTACGACACACACGTTCACAGATACGGCGCACATGAATAAAAGTGCCCGCGGCTAGTCGGCGAATCGATAAGTCGCTCACACACACGTATGCCCAATCGCACACAATCACGCTCGTGGTCGCTACAATATCATGTATGTATAAAAAATTAGGACTTGCTTATTTTATACAATAAGAAGTGTTGAAAATATTTCCTTGATTCGGATTATACAGCGTCCCAAACATGGAAATTATCATCATTATCATCATAAAGCCGTCAGTCCTAACACTGGTTGGACACGCACTTCCACTCCTTCCTATTCTGAGCTAATCTTCGCATTTCCCTAAAACTAGAACAACCCATATCCTTAACTATTTGCGAACAGTAATCTAATCTAGGTCTACATCTACCCCTTCTAACTTCCGTTTCTGCCTCTAATATGCCTTTGAGTAGACCTTCATACCTGAAAAGGTGTCCTACTGACCTATCTCGCCTATTTCTTATTAACTGCCATAGAATCCTCTGTTCTCCTATTCTTTCTAATAACTCTTCATTTTTAACCTTCTCTATCCACGGTATCCTCTTCATTCGCCGGTAACACCACATTTCGAACGCTTCTAACCTTTTCTCTTCCGCCTCTCCCACTGCCCATGTTTCGTACCCGTACAGTGCCGTGCTCCAAATAATTCTAAATTAACCTTTCGGGTGCATAAAAGTAACTTCTTCTTATTGAAGGCGACTCGACCCCGCGCTATCCTCTGCTTTATATCCCTACTACTCCTTCCGTCCTGGCTTATCTGACTTCCTAGATACCTAAAATCGGCCACTTCTTCTAATTTTTCGTCTCCTATCTTTATATTCTCCCTTTCCTTACCATTTCTTCCCTTGCATACCACTATTTTTGTTTTACTTTTATTTATTTTCATACAATACTGTTTTGTCAATACCGCTTCCATT
>NW_020442153.1:0-1057 GCF_000699045.2 Agrilus planipennis
AAACGTACTTAACAGCCCTCATGCCATTACGAGCCTTTTGTCTTCATTTATTTTTTTTTTGTCCATAGCCAAACCGTTAATGGTTTTCAAAAGCGATGTGTTGATCCCTAAAGTTGAATCGGCCATTCCAGTTATCAGATAAAAGCTCTGCCATTCATTAGACCGATAAATGTTATATACAGTACATTTTAATAAAAGCTTTTACAACATATATGAAAAATTTCAATTCTGTGTTTCAATTTTTCTTGTTGCCTTGCTATATTCGTAGCAGACAAACGAACAGAAAAACACGTAGGCAACAAATCACATTAAAAACAAGTTTTTAATACAAAAATGTACTGAATAGGTTAACCATAAAAGTACTATTACCGTCAGTCGAATTTTGTGTTTTGAGCACGCCCTTGTTAACTTAGGAAATGCTTCATGAGTAGTGTAGACAAAGTAAAAAGAGATAACCGAATAATAGTAAGCGGTATAGCAGTAAAAGGTTGTTTAGGTACGAGGGTACAGGGTCGGCTTTATCAATGTGTTATGATTGAAATTATATCGTTAAACAAGCGTCATTGCTTTTCTAAATTCCTGAGAATGTTGAACTTTCTTTAAAGTCCGATACTGGCAATATGCTTAAATTCTGCGTCTCTTTCTGTTACACATTCATTGGTGTAATGATATTCCTTTTTCTTTATTAGTGTCCGCTGCAATTCCTACCTGACATCTCTTTTCTATGTTCACGATATTCCGTACAACGTCTGTCTTGAGTAAAAGTAGCAGCAACCGCTCTAGTCTAGTTAGTAAGTTGAAAGAAGAAAGTAAATGCGACAGTTTTATTGCAGACTATGCCAGTTTGGATCGCCCCAACTATAGCTAAAGTTTTATTCTCTGAAATTGTATACAAATACAAAAAGAATTGGTTTTGTTTCTGAATATTATACTTAGGTATAGTAAATCTTGCATATTGTGACTTTCTTTTGGTCTAAATTCTAAATAATCGAAACCAGGTCTCATATTATCATCGCTAACAGTGCAGCTGCAATATTTGCCCTTTTGATTATTTATC
>NW_020442154.1:0-1044 GCF_000699045.2 Agrilus planipennis
ACACTACAAACTATTGCAACCTATTTTTTCAAAATTCCACAATATAAAATTAATTTTTAGAGACGAGCTATAGCATTATTTAGATTTCAGATCTTCAATCATCTAGTTAATTAAACATAATAGTAATAGTCTCTACACTTTCAAAACTAGACTTCGTCGTGATTAGTATAACTTTGATGGATTGAAATGTAATTGCAGAAGATGCATTGCAACCTGTAGTCCGATTTCACAATTTAGACACAACTTGAATTTCTACTAAGGAGGAAGCTATATAGTTTCATGAAATTGATCGTTGAAGCAATCTATTCATTACGTGTATAATATTTATAAATCCGAAAAGACTTTTGTATCCTTAATAATTGCTACGTTGGTTAAAACAATACTGTCCGGGCAATTGATAAAATTGTACCCAATCTTGATAGTGCCACTTTATAAGTATTAGTACATACATATTATTGTGTACACTTTACAACTATTACACTCGAAGAACCTTTCAACTGCATCTAATAGAAACAAATCTGAATTGCAGTTGGTTATGATTCCCGTCGAATTTAATTGCAGACGTTCAACTACTCATACAACAACAATGAATGAAAATAATTTATCTTTTATAATTATTTATAGAGCAAAGCCTAATTTGTTTTATAATACATTCCTTTAATATTTTCCAGTATCTATTTAACTATCTAAGCTCAATGAAGGTAGTGGAATCTACTACACCAATAAATCGCAACAGCTTTGAAGATGCTTCCTATTTACATATGTAATAAGATTGTGGGATCTAACTTCACTATTTCGTTAATAACTGAGACTGGTTTCCCCTCAAATTAAGACTTGGTTCCACTGCTACCCATTTCTCCAAAAGGCTGCAAAAGGCAGAGACGTGCTAATTACTGGACTGCGCCTACCCGATAGTGCTTGTACGTATAATGAAAGTGGTGCAACTTGAGTATTTTATTTAATTCTGAATGAGATATTTGCGTATTTTATTTATATTATTCTTAAGAATAGTTTAGGGTAATTCGTTTATTATAACCATTAGTG
>NW_020442155.1:0-1049 GCF_000699045.2 Agrilus planipennis
TGAACCATTAGGATTGGACTATTCGACATTCAGTTTTTATTGATTTGGCTATAAAAAATGCCGTTTTTACTGCTAAATAGAAGATGGTTGCTTTTCACAGATTTTATTAAACCAGAAGTCTTGATACTTTTGCGCACCAAGACGGTAATACCTTGTTACATGACACAAATCATTAAAAACAACTGTGTGGTTTTATGAAACCACGATGCAAGTGAAACTTTTCGGATTATAGGCATTTAACGGCAAATTTTCGAAAAATTATTTGATCTAGGATATTTCTTAATCTTATCCTAATAATGAGAGTACGGAATGCATAATGATAGACGCATGTTAAAAACCGCGAACAATATTTATTTAAATCATCATCATCATCTTTGCTTTGAGTTTCAAAGTCTATAAATGTAATTGTCATGCACTTGCACGAATGAGTGAGAATATAAATGCTACACGGTTGACTCATGCGAGCCTTATGCGCCGCCATATTGGTCTTGGCTGCTCTGCCGAGCGCCTTTCACTTTAACCCCTACTCCGCGGCCGGCTGTAATGCCACATGGGATAGATGAACAAAACAATTTGCGGCGATGTAATAAAAGTTTCACTTTAAAAACTAGTATAAATACCAAGATTATCATAAAAGTTTCATTTAAAATGAAGATTTTCCAAAGAAAGCACACATATTAATACATTCTATACTTTCATTAATCGAACCAAGTTTTGACTAAAACAGGGCTCATGTATATATACGAATGTTACTGAAATATAACCGGAGCTTAATAAACGTCAAGTCAAAGTTTCTTGAAAGATTGCAGATACACACATGCGCATTTTACATACACACATACGAGTGAGTTAATTTCGGTTATGATTGATAATACGGCAGAAACGTTTCATATTATTTATCGAGGCGATCTCGTTCGCGTACGGTCCACAATTAGAAAGCGACTCCCACACTACACACAGAACATGACCGCGCTTTCATCTCTCTCATTTTTCTTTCAATTTGTCTTTCTACTGAATGTCTATGATTTATATGAAATTGACAAAAAACC
>NW_020442156.1:0-1044 GCF_000699045.2 Agrilus planipennis
GCACATGAAGAAAGGCGCCCGCGGCTAGTCGGCGAATCGATCACACACAAACACACTAGTGCTCGCTACAGTATAGTAATGAGAAACTTTGAATTAATATTTTGTAAAGGTAGATTCAATACCCGTGCAGGTATTTTTCAATTATTTAAGTATATGCAGTATATCGCCATCTAGTGGGTATTTGCTATTAATAAAATAGACATGCTTTTTGGCGACCTATTGCGCCGATACTATTATGATAAAAAAAATGTATACAGGGCGTTTAATTTAAAATAAGGAAGTTGATGTCACAATAAATGACGTTATTTTAATTAAGGAAAGCATACCCAATAACGTTATTGACCAAAATTTCAAAATTTAAATCGAAGTAGTTTCCGAAATATTCTAATGGGTGGCCAGCGTGAGATCCCCTGTATATTAAGATATTACGTTTAAGGAAGCTGCTCAACATTAATATCATTATTTTCCTCTATTTTTACCCTAATATAAAGAATGTGTTTTTTAGAGATAATCAATAAATATACACATTTTTCCATATTATCCCAACTGGAAATTAGTTTAGAATAGGATTTGATCCGGATCAGGATTGCCTGAAAATTGATCAGGGATAAATTAGGCTTTCTAGTCCGGATATGATTTAAAATTGTCACGCCATATTTTATCCGCACAGGATCCGTTTAAAAGATCCATATAAGATCCGTTCCAAATATCCATGCTGGATCAGTTTCAAACATTCATGCTGGATCCATATTAATCCACCATGTTAAAAGATCCATACCGAATCCGTTCAAAGGATCAGGATTAATTTTGTTTTTACATATTAATTTGTCATTAAATAATTAAATAATAGTCTAAGAAGTACAGAATAGAGCAGATAAAAAACTAAATTCTGTATTATGATCCAGTTCAGAACAACGGATACAATCTTACTTTAAACAACGTATCGAAACCATAATAAGATTCGTAGTATTAGATTCTGATAAGGAACTGATCAGATGACTGGATCAAGTGATAGGCGACTCTACTTTGATCAGAAACTGATCA
>NW_020442157.1:0-1043 GCF_000699045.2 Agrilus planipennis
CGAATAAGTTAATTTTTTCAATTAGATTTTGTAAAGTGATCCCTGCTTTTAAATATTTAATCTACACCCCTTATAGAAATACTAAAGAAAGAGGGCTGCAATTGTTATAACTAAAACTGCCTGTTGACACCGCACAGCTACACCATTTTAAAATTTCCGCCAGCTTAGAGCGTCAGGTCTGTACATAATAAATAGTAAGATATAATACATAGTTTTAATAAGCCTTTTATCTTTCGTATAGGCAACCCACTGCACTGTAGAGAATTCCCATCATCGATACAGCAGTCCAGCTAACTCCTTTATTAAATTAAAATATTCACTAGTCAGTTTTAGCCACGATTACCTATTACTTTTTAATTATTTCAATTGCCTCATAACAACTTTTATAATATTTTGGTACTATCAGCTCGTTTAAAAGGGAGAAATGAATTTTAAATTTAAAGAAGAGTTGAAAAAATGATTTCTACCTTTCCAATGTAGTGTTGATTTGATCAATAACTCAAAACACTGAGGTAAAACTCCGTAAGGGGCTACGTGCACGTGCTGAAACAATAATGATTTTATTTTGTAATAAGAAAAAGTTAAGAAAAAATGTTACCCTATCTATCTTTATACATATTTAAGTGCAATCCAAAATATTCTTATGGCAGTAACTTCCAACATAGGCAAATTATTCGGAATGGTGAAACAAAAGGAATATTGTTTATAGTCCAATCGTAATGTAAATGAAAAAAATAATGTAATTCAGGACCGACACTCACGAGATGCTGGACAAAATAATTACTTTCCCTGGTGTAGATGCTACTTTTCACCATTTAGCAATCACATTCATTAAAAAAAAAAATCGTTTTTCCTTATGTACAGAACTGACAGAACATAAGAAATTTCTCCTTTATTTTACAAGCAGAATGCTAATATTTAAAAAATGTTGCAATTTTACATTTAAATAGTACTAACGAATATGAATTTCTTCTTAAAACTAGAATTATAATATGTTTTAACTTCATCATTCAATGGTTGCCTGTAGAAAGTGGGAAAATTTG
>NW_020442158.1:0-1054 GCF_000699045.2 Agrilus planipennis
AAAAGTATGTTTAATGAACAAGAGTCGAGACTATAATGAGTTTTTTTCTCCCTACCTACGATTTTGCCAGCGCGCATCCAAGACATTGGAAGGGGAACATCGCTAGAGAAAGTAAATGAAGTATATCTCGCTCTTTCATTTCTTTGTCAATTATAAGAGTTTACGTAGCTCAACTTCCACAACCGTCATTAAGTTCATAACATGATATTACCAAATTTCTGAAGAAGGGAACATAAGTGTTGGATGAGAAGGAATTTCAGTAATGAATAGAATTTGAAATTGTTGCAATAAAATTGGAAAACATATATGTATTCTTTCAGTGGTTACTTACATAAGTAATAATTACCTCTTGTTTGTTTGAATTATTTAGATTTCTAAAACTGATCTAGCTGAGATATAATTTTCTATAAATTAGTAGATACTTTAGTTTATTATTTATTAATTGCTATTACTTTAGTTTATTATTTATTAATTGCTATTACATGAACTATTATGATGCCTTTTTACATTTAGAATAACAAAAAGATACTTCTTTATTATTTTACGATTAATATGAGTTGACTTACGAAGCTTCAGCAAATAGTAATTTACACGCCACTGAGTAATAACAGCTTGTGAATAAAATTGCAAGTTGTGCAGCAGACTCTGTTGCCAGTTTTCAACAGAGATTTATCCAAACAGTTACGTTTGCATTGTTATTTCATAAATATTCCCAAATAACATTACTTTAGAAATGTCAAACCAATCTTAGATCTGACAACGTTATGCCGTTCGGATTCATTTACAACCCTACATTTACTACAAACTCTTGTCAGTATAAAGCGACAGTAATTTAATGATGAGTACCTGCATACAAATATATGTAGTATGACTTAGAATTTTATAGTACTAACAGTCTGATACTATTTTTTATTAATGTCTGTTATTCATAAGTGCCGATAAACAGTTCGTTCTTCTAGATTTTTATTACGTAATTTGGTTCTTGAATATTGATATAGGTCAATACCAATTAAGTATAATATTTTACATTTTCAAAATAATTTCTTCTCTGCCA
>NW_020442159.1:0-1095 GCF_000699045.2 Agrilus planipennis
ATTTCCATAAACCACGGCATTTTAAAAAGAGTGTGAGAGAATCCAGATGGAACTAAAAAAAATCGGTTGTCTGTAAAGTCGGTTTACCGACGATAATTAAACGTGACAACGTCATAAGAAAATACTGATGGAATGGTTTCATTTTTCAAAAGAAAATTTTAATTTTATTTGTTTGATAGATATTTTGCTCACTCAAGTAGGAGAGAGACAGATGTCGAACGCTGCCGAACGCGGAGGCCGATTGTGCCTCTTTGTCGCTCGTTCCGCGCTCTCGCTTGCACCTCAAGCCTTAAATGGAACGCCTCAGAGCGAGGTAACGCCGCATGAGTCATGTTTTTTCGTGCATGCAGCCGGCTCTATCGAATTATAAGACGTTGTCACGTCAAAAAAGTACACACTCATTTTCTATTCATAAGATTGCCATAGCTTATCCTGGGATCGAGTCGAAATTTCGAGTTGCAAGTCAAAATTTGGAGTTGCAAGTCGCAGTTTCGAGTTACAAGTCAAAATTTAAAGAAAAAATTATGTTTGGCCCTTCTATGCCTTCGTATAGATGAGCACCTAACATTTAGAGCTTATCAAATGAATTGAAGAAACATTTAAGCCTCTACTGTTGAAACTATGGAGTTTTGCCAGTTAAAAAAAAATAAAAAAGTTTGACCTATATATCTACCATCAATTGTGAAAGACTTAATTTTGTATGGGAAATTCCTAAAGCATATACCTACCGCCTCTAATATCAAGCTTCTTGACTTAATGAATAGTTATTTTCAAATGAGGATTTGCAATCGTCATTTTTCCATAAAATGCAAAAAAAATCCTACTGGGGCTATTGCTATTGCTACATTATAATATGTACAGAGATTAGGGATGTAGGTAGTGCTTGATATTGTCAATCGAAAAATTATTTTAGTAGAAGCATATAACTTAATACACATTACGATTCATGTTTATGTTTCGGGATAAGTAAAAAAAGAAAACATTTGCCGTCTTGTGACAGACAAGGGACGAAAAAGGCGCAAATGACTCCGAGTGCAGAACATTTGCGATAAATGTTTACCAAGTCACGCAGTAAGAAGGCGCATATGGAACCTG
>NW_020442160.1:0-1052 GCF_000699045.2 Agrilus planipennis
TGAACTTAGAAAATTTTAACCATGTCTATCGAGACACCACTTATTGAGAAATTCGAGTCTCTCGTTCAGAGATTCGAGTCTCTCGTTCAGAGAATGGATACGAAATGAGGATCTGTCTATGAGCGATTCGAGTCTCTCGTTCAGAGACGCTAAACAGATTTTTTTGACAGTCTCTCGACAGTCTCCCTCAGCGACACATGAGAGACGGAGACTCGAGTCTCGCTTTCAGAGAGTCTAAGAGACTTATCTCAGAAAGGATTATGCTGCAGTTAACAACCTTCTCGAATGTGGATAGCTGCTTTGATTTTGAGTTCAGTGGATCAGTGTATGTGGACTGAACTGAATGAGGTAACTGATGCCTGCCGACGGATAGCCCAAACTTATTAATTTCCATTTATATTCCTGATAGTCGACTGCGACGATGCATTAAAAGATTTATAATGCATCGTTAATGTGGCAAAATAAATGTTTGTCCGCTTATCTACTGCGACGTAATTATTTTCTACCTAATTATTCTTCGTTGCGTGTCGAACTAATGCATGTGAAAATTCTCGATAGACGATAGGTCTAACCGCGGTTATGTACCAATCGTTTTTTATTGAGATGTACGATATTGAAATGGAATTACATCTTACTAATTGCTTGTAGTAAAACATCTTTTAACATTTAGTCGATATTTTTTATTACTACGGCTGAATGAATTAAATTAGATACATACGGAGGGAAGAAGGTTAGCGCGGTTATTTGAGTCATTTTGCTGCTATTGAGGAAGCAGCCACCCTCTTAACCCGTAGGAAAATTTTCCATTGAACTTCAATGGGAATCCATGGAAAATTTGTAAATTCCGTTCGAAACCATTTCGCATAAATGGAAAAATAATTGTTTCCATTAACAATAATTCCATTAATATTTACATAGGAAATATATCCATTGATTTTCAATGGGAACGAATGCAAAATTTATAAATTCTATTTGAAACTATTCAATATAAATGGAAAAACAATTGGGTACCTAAAAATGGAGATCTGGTTTGAGATGATTAAAATTTATTA
>NW_020442161.1:0-1090 GCF_000699045.2 Agrilus planipennis
TCTCTTCTGTCTTCATTTCGTCCGTCTCATCTTTCTCACCCGAACCACCACCCACCCATTCCCACGATTTCTGAAAGCAGGCTGAAGAGGGCCTTCCGCCCTACCTTCCGGCATAGTCCGGAGGGACTGCCCGCCCACCAGCATTACTGGCTGGTGGGAATGAAACACCAAAAACAAAAAAATTGGAAGAGAGATAAACGATGATATTCAAAGATCTAAATAAAAATCACTGAGTGCCTATGAAATGAATCTAACAAATAGTTAAAAAACTTTAATCCATTTGTCGTCGCCATTACTTGACGTCCATAGAAACCGGAAGTCGACATGTGGAGAACTAATATGTTAGTTATTTCTAACGTAATTAATTTTATTTTGGCGTCAAGTGCAACCATTGGATTAAATAATTCGGTTATGAATAACCCCATTATTGAAACGGATTATTCAAAACGGACTACATATTTCCCTAAATATCTTTCCAAATTCTTGAAATATTTTGAGATTAACGAAACTAGTTTTTAATCCTTATTCAGCTGCAATACCTTTCTCTTTTGATTCTTCATTGACAGCTTAAGAATTTAATAATAATACTAAAACCTTAATAAACAGTTCGACAATGTTACAATCTATTTTCACGGATTTTCGCAACAATAATAATTAATGCAAACCACATCAATAAGATACTTAATCCTTATGTAAATTACCCTACTTTATTGAACACTTACTATGAATAATATACTGTTGAACATTGACGATATTATAATATTTCAGTGATTGTGATTACTATTTCTCCATTAAAAAAATAAAACAAAACAACAAGCTCGTCATAGATAGTTCCGCAATGGACGCAGACCAAACTATCTGCTGTCTTTAAAAAAATAAAAATTG
The DNA here is from genome assembly GCF_000699045.2 of Agrilus planipennis. Lineage (NCBI taxonomy): Eukaryota > Metazoa > Arthropoda > Insecta > Coleoptera > Buprestidae > Agrilus > Agrilus planipennis. The sequence goes on from NW_020442161.1 coordinate 886, forward strand.
GCAGTTATAGGGACTGCCAATAGAAGTGAAAACATAGAACTTTTAGTATTAATATTTGAAATTTCACAATGTTTGAATAACAATTATCAACAACCAATTATCTGGTTTTCACATCTATTGACACTCCGAGCAACAATTATATGCATTTAGAAAATACTACAAATGGCGCAGTAAACGCCATCTGTAGCACGATGCTACATTTTAG
>NW_020442162.1:0-1041 GCF_000699045.2 Agrilus planipennis
ATACAAAAGACCATTAAAACTTCTGTCTGCATGAAATAATAATCATCAAAACGGTCTGAACCGATTTTGATTAAACTTTACAGACATGGGGGACAGGTTGTATGGATTGATCTAGGCTGCTTTCCATTAATTATTTATTAGTGATAACAACTGTATTTATTGTAAACATTTAGAAATAGTTTCACTCAGGCGAACTGATGCATTAAATCTAGACATGAATATAATTATGTACTAGTGCCACTGTTACTGGTTAACGACTTTCTATTAAATATCATCCTCTGCAACGTTCTAAATAGATATTTACGTCTCGTTCAAAAAGTTTAAACAATCAACCAATTAAATTTTGATTTTGGGTTGACGGATTTTCAAAGAGATGTTTGCCTGAAAACTGTTGAAACGAGCCTGTAATGTTTATAAACATCAAGTCTGCAGCATGACAAAGACATACTCATATTACGTTATAATTCAGCCTTACTTAACTCAATAAAGGGCAGAAAGTGGAACAGTTCGATACTGATCTATTTTTGTTCACGAGAACATTTTTATAGGAATAATATTTAAAGTTCCACTTCCAATAATACGTTTCGTTATACCTGTACACGTAAGAAATTAAGCTGAAGAGCCCTATCAAAATAATAAATAATTTAGTATGATAGTAATCAATAAATAGAACAAGTTAGGACAAATGGCCTGTCTCAAAATGTACAATCTTAATTACCAACTTTTGTTCGGTAAGTTTTTGTTATCTTTATTGAATTATTATTACTGGTGCGTGGTTCTTCTTTTTCTCCCACCGAATCCTGAAAAAAAGTGGCGGATCCGTCGGGTACCGGATCCAAACAGCTTTCCCGGCCCATATCTCTATTATGTACCACGTGGATGATTTTTGCTGCTATCTATTTATATATATGTACTAGCTGACTCGGCAGACTTCGTACTGGCTCAATCGATAAATAAAAGACCTAAACTTTTGTATAAAATAAACTTGGTTGTCAAATGTCAAATATTATGGTTGCGTTCAGAAAATTTGTGACAAAACTT
>NW_020442163.1:0-1090 GCF_000699045.2 Agrilus planipennis
GATCACTTAGGCAAATGCTGGGGCAGTAATATTCCACAGATAATCTTTCACTCTCTTCTGTCTTCATTTCGTCCGTCTCAACTTTCTCACCCGAACCACTACCCACCCATTCCCACGATTCCTGAAAGCAGACTGAAGAGGGCCTTCCGCCCTATCTTCCGGCGTAGTCCGGAGGGACTGCCCGCCCACCAGCATTACTGGCTGGTGGGAATGAAACACCCAAAAATTTACTATACTTTTTCAATTTTACGATTGAAATCCTGGATAAAAAACTAACTTTTAAATCATTCCAAACGGATTTTTAATTCTTAAATTATTAGTAGGAGCCTAACCGAATAAAAATGTTTTTATAAACCGGCTGGTAAATACGGTAGGTGCTTCGCGAAGATATTAAGAATAATACACGTTCATAAATAAGTACGTACGTATGTATGTATGTATTATATTAATTTATTCCTCGGTCCAGCCCTGTCCATGACTACACAACGCAGTCGTTCGAGGTGAGGAATGTGCCACTCACTAAATATATTAATAGCCGCTGTACTCTGACAGTAATTCTACCATTTAGCGAAGACGTGAAAATTGTGTATTGGACTCGCAGCAACGGCGCATCGTGCATGCAGAGCCTGAGACTTCACGTCCCTTCGAACACGTTGTCAGTTTTTCTTTTTTAATGCGCACCTTCTTGTCGAGGTGCTTTGTGTGCTTTGCGGAACGAAGCTAATTAAAAACGTATTCTTGTTTCACTTGGAACCATCTTATCCTTCTCCATCATTCGCTTCAGCGGACAGACGCGAATTAAGGAGCGCTAATTGAGAGCGTCAAAAAAGGCACGCAGGACAATTGACTACTGGTATAAATCTAGCAATCCAAATAATTCATCCTTGTTGCAGGACACACGACGATCGAACCAAAACTTTTTATGAATAAACAGTGTCGCATAGACATAGACCGAGCGACATGGTCTAGAGGTTAGACCACTGCATAGCATTCGGGAGGACGCAGGTTCGATTCCGGGTCCGTCTGCCTTGGTCCAAGTTTTTCTGTGGTTTCCTTGGATCACCTAGGCAAATGCTGAGGCAGTAATATT
>NW_020442164.1:0-1061 GCF_000699045.2 Agrilus planipennis
TATTACGTATATAACCTCTATATTTGGAACTTCGGTTCAGGTACAGCATAGTAATAATTGATCGATACTTTTATGCTCAGTATTAGACACAGCTTAGTGAAACATTAATGTACCGAACCTTGGCACTTGAAGATTGGCTGAAAATTGGTCCAATATTGACAAACCTATACTATTCGTTTCAGTAAGTTAGAGATATGCTCCTTCCCTTTATTAGGATGCGCCGTAGCATAATTCCAAATTCAATCATATTTGTTTGCGAAGCTCATTTCTCCACCGATCATCGAGCGAGAACTAGACAAAAGTATACAGTACCATTTGTAAAAGTATATATACTGGCTCGTTAAAATTTAAGAATATGCTTTATTTAAAAGCATATTTAGCCAAAAATAATAACAAGTTAATTAACTTAACGTTCTACACACCTATACAACTTTTGCTTTGTTTTCTATTGTTAATTTATATACATTTTTGTTTTAAGAAATTGCTAAACATTTTCGCTAGTACTGTACAGTTCTAGCTGATCTCCTAAGACTGCCCATCGAGAGCTCTGCTCGTTCAACCTTGTTCCGACTATTTCTGTCTTGCTCACGCCTAGTGTGTATTCATTCTATCTTCGCGCAGATTTCTTCAAGGTCACAATTCTAACAAATTAAAATGGACTGTACCTATTTGGCTTAGCAGTACTGGACCAAACTTGGCGAAACGTTATTGTACCGAACCTTTGCACTAGAAGATTAGCTGAAAATAGGTCCAGTATCGACAAGCTAATTTCCCAATACTTTGGGTTTGGGCCGGTTGTTAACTTCGATTTCTCCTACATGGCAATTTAAGAAGAAAAAATATTCTGCCGCTGTAGGTAAAAAGATAATTTTCATGCAACAAAACATATTTAAATAGTTGATTATGCTGGTCTACACTAGATGAAAATTCAATTCAATAATGACTTATAATGAAACAAATTCACAATACCAACAGTTTAAAACACAATGACAAACGGAAATTAGTATACGTTTACTGATAAGAGTATCATTCCGTGACCTTTAAAAAATACAAATAGTTTA
>NW_020442165.1:0-1043 GCF_000699045.2 Agrilus planipennis
AACAAAAATCTCGTTCTCAAATATGATTGTATTTGAACATATGAAACAATAAAATTCTAATTCGTTTTACCCTTGTTATTTTTTGAATAGTAATTATATGCCACATCAAGTGAACAACCTGATTTGATTCCGAGACTGTCTCTCGATTATGGAAATAATCGAAATTATTTTGTATGCGAGATAAAAGCGGTTTTGACCTTGACGGTTGGTTAGAAAAATCGTCGAAATGTCCGTCGGTTTGTAAGCAAAAAGCCCCGCCAAGAAACCTGCTTCTGTTTTACCACCCTCGATTAATATGCACATCACAACTTTTGATACACGATGTGTTGTCGCGAAGAAGACAATACAAAAAGGTGTCACAGACAGACGGTAAAACAAAGAAATGTGAAAAGGTTGTACGTAAGACCCGAAGACGTGAGACGCGAGACGGAACAGCACCAAGGTCATAACCCTATAACTACCATGTATAATTCATTTAGCACTGGATTTGCCCAAATCTAGTTTTACAACGAGAAAAAAAAGTCACAAATGAATTTTTGGAAATACTTGAAAAAGCCTTAGTAACATAAGTAATTGTGATTAAATATTTGTAAAATAAACCATTATCCCTATTTGGGCTTTTATTTTTTATGTAAACATACATTTTCGACATTTTTAAACCATCAGTTACTCTAAATTTCCCATTTCATTACAAATAATACAATTAACGTGCATGATTAATGTAAGACGAAACAGTAAACCTTCGAAGATCCAATATGCAAGATCAAGAGCAAATAGGAAAGATCAAACGAAAAATTATCCCGTAGGAAAAATTTCCATTGAAGTTCAATGGGAATCAATGGAAAATTTGAAAATTCCATCCAAAACTATTTGACATAAATGGAAAAATAATTGTTTCCATTCACAATAATTCCCCGTAGAAAAAAAATCCATTGAACTTCAATGGGAATCAATGGAAAATTTGTAAATTCCATTTAAAACCATTTGGCATAAATGGAAAAATAGTGTTTCCATTTACAATATAATTCCTGGCCACATATACT
>NW_020442166.1:0-1090 GCF_000699045.2 Agrilus planipennis
GAAACCACAGAAAAACTTGGACCAAGGCAGACGGACCCGGAATCGAACCGGCGTCCTCCCGAATGCTAAGCAATGGTCTAAACCTCTAGGTCATGTCGCTCGGTCTACCTGACATCTCTTTTCGATGTTTACGATATTTCTGTCATGAGCAATTTTAATGCAGACTATGCCAATTTTAAACGTCCCAACTATAAATGTATTCACTTATTTTTCTCTCATTTCTGTTATAACAATCACAGCGGGATGCGACTCCAAATGTTTTGCCTGCTGGATGACAGATGCTATCCATTTTGTATTATTAGTACGAGGTGTTACTAGTTTTCTATGCAACTGCCAAAATCCAATCTCGGTGACGTACATTAGGCGTCTAACAGGCGCCGATTTCTCGACATCATAATATTGTAAAAACAACGAAAAAGCAATGATTACATTCGCACGTGATCTCGTTATCTCAATAAGTGGTGTTGTTATTATCTTATTATTTAATCGATTACTGTATACTGTAAAATGTCCTTCGTTCTGGAATACTGTCGAAAGAGTAGCAACTACTTAAAAAGATTTTAGTTTTTTTTTCATCAAGTCGAGAATTTGCTTCTTAATACAAATTAGTTCACATTTAAAACCAAATTGGGAATTATTTTTAGCTTTTCAGTTAGAAACAGTCTCGTGTTGATAATGCTCGCTCTCAATGTGGGTAAACACGTGCTCGTTTTTACAAAAACTGTTTGTGGTAATTGAGGGGTGAATCCCTTTGTTTATGCATATGTATCTACTGCAGTGTTGTTTATTATTCTTTAGGGTTGTCAAATTTTTTTTCAGGTTTAAATACGGGTCGGAGTCTGTCCCGGCAGGATGTTTAATATTATGCTTGAAATACGGGACAACCCGGGAAATACGGGACTCCTGATAACACTACTATCCTTCTTTATACAGGATGTACCGGAAATAAGTACCTACGAAGCTTTGGAGGGTATCAACTAAATGCAATACGGACTCGGATGGTAAGTACAGCAGCTTCATCATCATCATAAAGTCATCAGTCCTAAGACTGGTTGGACACGTACCTCCACTCTTTCCTATCCTGAGCTAA
>NW_020442167.1:0-1043 GCF_000699045.2 Agrilus planipennis
AGGTAACCCTGAGTGGGGAGATTGGGATATACAAGGTTCATCGATTTTTGTATGCCATCTTGGTGGTGGTTTTTTACCTGTGCAACACGCATCGTGTTGGCATTCTTTTCGAGACACACATACAGTCCACAACGCACTTCACCCATTTTTATTAACAATAAAGAGTTAAACCTGACAAAATAGATTTTTACTAGTGCCTATACAACTCAAATTATACACCTGTATTTTGGTTAAGATCTTTGATCTCTGCCTTTTGTAGTTGTACTCGGTGTAAATATATATTGTAAGCACTAGTGGAAGGTTTACAAATTGATATCGCATCTGGAACAATATGCTCACGGAATTTTTGTGATTTTCTTATCGGTTTTAACTCCTGCTTATGATAAGTTTTACCTTCCTGCGTTATTATTTTATTGTCTAAATCATGCTCTACCTTTTCTATTCTATATCGCGGTGCTATTTTGTTTCGATCGCCTTGTCTAACAGTCTAACTAGTTGGTATTTCTACGAAATCTTTACGCTTTATATTTTCCCTATCTTTGTAATTTTGTTTAACCTGTTTCTCTCTTTTTCTTACAATATCATATAAATTTTTAACTCTGTCGTTTATTTCACTTGTGTACTCGAAATAGAATCTATCGTCAAATACATCAATTAAGTCACTGGTTTCAAGGTGTCCATATAAAAGTTCAATCGGTTTAATTTTAGTTTGGGAGTGTATCGACCTATTAAAAATAATAACTGCATTCTGGAAATTTTGATTCATAAGAATTTTATTTTTATTTGCGCTAATTGTTCTCATTATCTTCAAAATTGTACTATGCACTTTCTCTATTATACCGTTGCTTATACTTAGCAGTTTGACAAATCTTACATTCATCTACAAACTTTTGGCAATCTTTACCTAAATTCGGCCAATAATACATTCTACTTATTTCTGCGTATAACTCCTGTGATCCTTGATAATTACTTGAGTGTAAGGTATTCATTACGTTACGCTGCGTTCTATTATCGTCTACGTCCTTCAATACTTTATTTGTATA
>NW_020442168.1:0-1039 GCF_000699045.2 Agrilus planipennis
CTTTTTTAAACTTGACAGCAATACGCTGGTTACTAATGACATTCTCGGATAACAATAGCTAAAGGAGATCGGAGCAAAATAAGGTTGTACGTAACTCGTACGAGCATAAATGGCCTTAATAGGGCTATACGAAGGAACTTAAATCGTCTTACATGAGTCAGACAGAAGGGAACATGTCGCTATTTTTTTTGCTATATTGTGCAAAAGAACTGAATTTGTTCATAATTTTACAAAGCTTTGTTACGCGTTATCAGGCAAGTAACTAAATTTTAGCAATATTTTCAGTCAAAGATAGTAGCAGTAGTATAGGAGTTCATAGCTATCACCGTTTTAGATTAGAAGTGCTTGGCTTAAATGCAAAATATGTTTTTTGGGGCAAAATGGTTGTGGCATTACGGGATACTAAATCTGGAAAGAAAACAATTAAGTGCGCTTGAAAAACTTGGGTGTTTCATTCTATTCAGTTACTAACGCTGGTGGACGAGCTGTCGCCGAAGAGTAGGGCGGAAGGCTCTCTTTAGCCTCCTTTTATGAGTGGTAAGAATGAGTGGGTTGTGGTTGGGATGCGAAAGATGAGACGGACAAAATGAAGAGAAGTGAAAGACCATCTGTGTGGTAAAATTTTTATTACTATTCTCCCAGAATTTTTCTAAGTGATCCAAGGAAACCACAGAAAAGTTTTGACCATGGCATGCGGTCGGGATCTAGCTAGTCTTCTTTCGAAAGCTAAGCAATGGTCTAAACTTCTAAACCCGTCATACCCCACCGGTGGGACATGGCAATATTTCGGTGAGTCATGGGCAGGACAACGAAAGCAGGCCCAAAGAAGCCCACATCAGCAGTCGTTGGCCATGCGTCGACCAGAGTAGTTATGAGTAGGGGTGCACATAAAATTTTTTTCTTTCAGGATGAAAAATATTTTAATTAGTAGCTTATTATTATGAAAATGATGTTCAATATTTACATTTCAGTGGAAATAGACTAGTCCTTAATTCTCAAATGATATTAAATGTTGATTAACAAATGCAACAAAATTACT
>NW_020442169.1:0-1040 GCF_000699045.2 Agrilus planipennis
TGACATCGAAGGGAAATGACAAACACGTCATACTAAGCGGGCGTCATACATAGCATAGTCTTAGGAAATAAACAATTTTCTATTTTGGTTAGTTACTAAGTTTAATAGAGAGAAAAACTACAAATTGTATATATTTATTAACAAAAAAAGAAAAAGAACGATGAGTTGTAATATCAATATACATAAGAAAGGTCAGAAAAATGAACGAAAATGTTATTATTAATCATTTGAGTCACTATAGCCGGATTTGATCTCTTGAGAATTAGTCGTAATAAACGATATGTCATTTTAAACTGAGTCATTATATGCAAAGTTTCCTATAGAGAATTTAATATGAAAACCAAACTTAACACTGCTATCTTCAGACTGAAACAATTTTTGTTTTTTGCTTATAGTTCTACTAGGTTAGGTATTACATTTGTTTGTAAAATATAATAGTTAAAGAACATACCATTTGGAATGTTACTGCTTGCACACAGACATTAACTTAATTTTACATTTTACAAACAAATGTAATAAACAAATACTTAACCAAGTAGAACTATAAGTAAATCAGTCTGAAGATGGTTGAATAAACCGAAACGTTACAAAAAATATAAAGTTGTTTAATTATTTGACCGCCACCCTGGAAAGAACTACATAATATTCAGTCAAGTTCAACTGTTAGACTCAAAAAAGTTAAAAGTATATACATGGGTGAGAAAACTTATTTGAAAATTTTTATTTTTAATAACATTAATGATTAATGGTGTAAGTTTTGTTTGCTTTTTATCGTGCAGATGTACAGCCGAACTACAGTTAAAAAAGTAGTACGTATGAATGTCGATGTGGGGTGTTCAAATATATTCATATCGCTTCACGTGATCATTTATACCCTTACAGAAAAGTGCTGCATGGTATTGTTCAAGTTTGTATTCTGTTGATCTCCCCCAATTCAACAAACGCCACCCTCCGTGGGTAAGGGGTGTACTAATGTGTAACCTATATATCTATGAACACATGTCGGCGCCTATTGTAGTGCACGTGTTTGCTACGTGTTT
>NW_020442170.1:0-1069 GCF_000699045.2 Agrilus planipennis
CACTACAAAAATTGTTTGAAATTAGAACCATGTGCTACACGACAGGCTTCAAGACGACTGCTGAGTTAAACCCGTAGTACCAAGGATGTAAGCATCATTATATGAAGAAAATTGCCGCCTGAACCACATTTATCCGAAACCATTGACACGAATCCACTCACGGCTACAAGATAGTTTGCTCAAGGCTTGCACTTATTGTAAACGATTAGGATGCAGCAACTGTTCCTTTAAAATTCGCCGCAGTGTCCCATTAAAGTGAAAAGGTTGACTCCTATAAAATCAAGAAAAGATATTAAAACTTCTGTGGAATTCGGTTGCGGTATAAAAAACACCCTCGTGTCTTCCTTCAGAATAGTCGAAAATTTCCGATGCCTTAACGATGACAAATCAGCCACTAGTCTTGAGAGAAGAGATGACGTCACTCACAATAATAACTGCAACTGTTCTGATGTGATACACTGACCTAGTATCAACGACTGATGCCGCTAATTATCGGTTGATTGAATCCGGTGTTGCGTTGTCTTACTTTTCTGTGTGATTTGCCAAAGCCGGGCTGACCCTTCCCTGTACTTTCAAATAGTTTTTTCTCGAAAACGCTTAGCAGTTGGACCTACAAAAAGTTATACTTAATTTTCTTGTATTATTGTACCCTATCACCTCTTGCAAACTCCGCATTTATTTCATTTACACCTTGTATATTTAATATGAAATGCCTAATTGACTGTATTCCTTCATATAAGGAAGATGTCTATTTTCTTAAAGTGAAATTCTCTTTCCTGCCAAATTCCCTTTTTGACGTGATAACGTCCTATAATTCGATGGAGCCGGCTGCACGCACGAAAAAACATGACTCATGCGGCGTTACCTCGCTCTGAGGCGTTCCATTTAAGGCTTGAAGTGCAAGAGAGAGCGCGGAACGAGCGACAAAGAGGCACAATCGGCCTCCGCGTTCGGCAGCGTTCGACATTTGTCTGTCTCCTACTTGAGTGAGCGATGCGTCCGCGTGGACAGCTGCTATACAATAATACATTTCCATTTACTTCCTTCTCTATATCCATACAAAATATCT
>NW_020442171.1:0-1039 GCF_000699045.2 Agrilus planipennis
GGTGAATTGGGAGTTAAAAGGTTTTATGGAGAAACAATATTAATTTCTGCGAGCGAAGCCGCGGGGAAAAGCTAGTATGTTATATAGATTATTGCGCTTGTGCTTTTAGTGCTTTAATTTAATAAAATTGGTTTATCGAATCGTTTTCATATTTATAATATCCATATACGTATTAGTTTTCATAATGTTTAGGAACATTTTTACAGTTATTAACACTAATTTTTAAGATAATCATCACAAAGACACTAACACACTTTATGGCTAATTAATATGAACCATAAATTTTTAATAATTGGACTCCCGGTGGTCATTTCCTTAAACGTTTCCTTGCCTCTTTTAGTATTTGTTTTTAAATATCGGTATGTGTTTCGTCTCCTATTCAGTTGCAATTATTTATTGCCCTTTCGATCACATCAATTGCTCTTTCAACGTAGTTCGTATTCTAACTGTGAACATAGCACGTACATAATTATAAGAGGACACAATAAAATTAAGTTCCGCACCTCCTGCAGTTGGCTTGGTGCAGACAAGTGGCCGACATCAATTCTTAACAAACTTTTTTACGATACTCCACGCGCATATTTAAAATATTTAATGTAACAACCATCAACGGTCGAACACCTATGTACTGATCCATGTGATAGGAGGTAAACGTGAACAACGAAGAAGAAAAGAGATGCGTATAGAAAAGACTGCACGTGACGGTCGCAGTCAGCGGGACGTCCGTCGTCTGGACGCAGCTATGACAGGAAGAAAGCCAAATATTCCTCCTCGATTAATTATAATTGTAGATCTTTCTGGTTGTGGCAGTCTGGCATGTAAGAAGCTGAAGGTTGGTCTCCCACTGGTTCCTCCACCGCCCCACGGGCTTCTTTAAAATATCGGGAATTAATTGAAATGGACACATGGCAGTTGGAAATACTGCGTTTTACATGCTGTGTACATTAACTTACTGTAATGTTCGTGGGTTTAAGAAAATTAACTTCTAAGACTGATAACGACAACAACTATTTATTTACACTAATTATTGGTATATCAA
>NW_020442172.1:0-1045 GCF_000699045.2 Agrilus planipennis
TTTTATTGAATTTTATTTGAATTATAGTGTATGAAAATTGACAAAATTATCAACTTTCAACCCCCATAACTTTTATGGGTGTGTGACTGCCGCAAATTTTTTATGAGGTTTTACTCATGTGACCACCCTCTTTCGATCCCCCTTACCCTCTTTCGATCCCCCCTACCCCCACCCCAATCTAACCCCCATAACATTTAATGGGGGTGAGACCGCCACGAACTTTTTATGGTACAGTAGTGAGGGAGACCTCCTCTTTCGATCCCATCATCTAGACATTTTCCGATTGACCTAACAGCTAACACTGTATGTATATTGAGAAGAATAAAAAACATCGAAATTTTTTATTGTGGCACTGTCCACGTGATTAAAAGCACAAACAGGTTTCGAGTAAAATCACGGCTCAGCCGAAGCAATATCTTTTTTTAGTTGCAATTTTTTGAATTTCGCAAATGTAAAAGTTAATATCCATGAATAAAGACTATCACCACATTGTGGTGGTATTGACTTATTATAGTGATTTATAACAAAATGTGGGACTTTGTTTCGAATGCTACTGATAAGTAGACAATATCTTCTCAGAATATGTAACCTTTGATAAAATCATTTGTTTAGGTACATATGTGAGCACAATTATTTTTAGCCCATTACAATAATTATTGTTCTCATTTCGACGTAACAACAGTGTCGAATAATCTTTGGTGAATATACGAGGGTGGATTGATAAGTTTCCTGCTCGCAAAATACTACTACTATTTGTAACAAAGGAACGAAAGTAAACTTACTAGAATCTTTAGAACTAAGCCGTATTAACGAAAACAAAAGTTTAATAACTTTAAATGACCAAATTGATTTAAACAGTCCACCACAACTGAACCAATTTTAACATCATTTTGAACGAAAGGGTACAATTCAAGTTCCCCCTTTTTTTCAAATTTATAAAACATGAATTGTCCTATACCTGCATTCACCCCCAATGCGTTTCTTCTACATAGCAGTTGTGTTTGTTAAAATTTATGTATTTAATTTTTGAAAATGTTCTAATAAA
>NW_020442173.1:0-1037 GCF_000699045.2 Agrilus planipennis
TGATCCAACCAACAGTACAAAACATGACGATGCTCAATCCGAAGAACCCAGAGGTACGTCTTTGTTACATCACAAACTTTACCAATATATGACTAGAACCACTTGCAGTTAAGTGTGCGGCTCGTACAGACTTGCTCTATCATACCCTAGTGTAAAAATGCCTTCAAATTTAGCAGATCCCGTTGCCTTCGCAAAGGACTTTATGGCTGGCGGTATTTCCGCAGCCATTTCCAAAACAGCCGTAGCCCCCATTGAAAGAGTGAAATTACTCCTCCAAGTCCAGCATGTCTCCAAACAAATCCCAGAGGATCAGAGATACAAGGGTAAGTCCATAAAACATTTCTCGGCCTTGTGCTGACTACTCTTGTAAATGCGAAATTGTTAGGGCTATTTTCTGACATGATAATCCCATTAATCTGTGATCTTCTAAAATTGTAATATTCCTTAAGCTTATTAAAACAAAATTACTTCTATTCATGGCCACTGTCAGATAATAAACATAATAAAAAATGGAAAGTGCCCGCAGAATTCACGCTTACAAAACAAAATATTTCCTAAGTACGCTCCTTCTAATGAAAATCTGTGAACGAAATGGGGTATTACTTTGCAGCACCTGTAATATTTTATGAGTGACATTATATGTATAGGTACACCACTGGGAGCAAATAAAGTTTACTTTTCGTTACTTGTATTTAGTGAAATTTTGTTTACAACATTTTAAAGAACAGCAAAACCATTATTGAAATAAAAGCAATAGATATTACAATTACGATTTTTTGGAAAATTATTGCTAAGAATTGTACAAAAATCTAGCAACGTTGTTAATCGTTATCATTTTATCAAATCGTTTTTACACTACTCTTTATTTCAATATATGCAATGTACCCGCACGTGCGCCGCTGGTTTCTGATATAAGAATACGTTTAATATTGTATATAAAAGAAATTATGAGTGCTGTCAGCACACGGCAAAGTAGTATTACGTAAATGAAAGTTAATATCAGCAATTTCTTATGCTGATGTGTACGATGTACGATT
>NW_020442174.1:0-1040 GCF_000699045.2 Agrilus planipennis
ATAAAAATTGGCATATTTATTAACTTTGAACCCCTATAACTTTTTATGGGGATGAGACCGCCACGGACTTTTTATGGTACAGTGGTGGGGAAGACCTCCTCCTTCGATCTCTTCTATCCCCCCTCCCTAAGGGGGTAGGGGCCATCATCTAGACCTTTACTATTAAAACAATACAATCGAAAAATTCTGTTTCAATAATACTCCAAAATTGCTCATCCGATTTCAAAAATTCTTTCATCAATTATATTTAGAATGGACCTTCAAGGTGAACATGGGCTGTAGGGTATATTATTATGATATTATACGGTTATAACGGCCGAATTTTGCCGATCTCTTCAATGCCGTTATAAGCAACGTCTGCGGTGTTTAATGTGGGATTTTTATCAAAGAACACACCGACACAATTTTTATCAAAAGCAAACTGTGTTACTGGTCTACTAAATACATAATTAAACCGACCTTGTATTCGTTAGGATCAGTTGAAATTAAATTCAACAAAACGAAGTGTGTCCATGTCCATCCGCTATATCGAAGCTTTTAAAGCTCTTACTTTTGCTCAGCCACCTTTGACGTCTGCAGAGTTTGCTTATTATTACTCGCACGAAGCGGCTATGCGACGATAAAATCAAAGCAAATAACGACGAGACAATTACCGCGTAAAAAATTGGTCTTTGCGCTCGGCTGAGTGATGGATACATTGTAGGTAACATGTGTGGGAGGAGCCAGGAATTAAAATGCATTTTTCATTCGAAATAATTACGCTTTCGATCGTCTCTCTTGTTCTTTCTTTGTCCATCGGTCTGCCCCTTCCTATCGAGAATGCAAACATGAGAGAATGCCTTTTAATAAGTATTACCGCAATTAGGTTTTATATATAGGGTGTCGCAGTTATAATAATTAATATTTATACCACAGATTCCTACGGGCATTTGGAACATAAAATGGTATAACACTTTTGACTTTTGAAACAAAATAAAAAATTATAAAATTATAACAGTTTTGATGCCGGCCCTGCACAATCGCAAATTAATTACGATTGC
>NW_020442175.1:0-1037 GCF_000699045.2 Agrilus planipennis
TCGCTCAGCTGATCTAGTGTGGATGTAACAAGTACCTACCGGGAAGAAGCCAATTTGAATAAAATTAAAATTTATTTAAGTCCTTAAATTAATTGAAGGTGGATTTTGAGGAGGGCGCATTCCTTGTCAAATTAACCCTTAAGTTTTGGCGATAGTTTATTCATTAAATGTTTTACCACATGATATCATGGGTATTTCTCGAGTAATTTATTCAAATATTGTGGGGATAAGTATACATTATGAAGTCTAGATAGTGATTTGATGATAGGAGATATTAATAGTAAGAAATATAGAAGCAAAAGAAAGAAACCAGAATTTTGCCCATATTTTCACTCTGGTCTACAAATGACTTGTAGTTCACCCTATCCCAAATCTGCTTTAATACATTCAATTTAATTTTACCTCGTCTATTTTTGCATCACCGTGGAACATTTTAAGTTATGGATGAGTGATTATTTGAGGTTTAATATATGTAAATCAAATTACTTGTTTACGTATAGTTAAAAGTGATGAAGCAGCTTAGATGTTTGGCCCTATTAAATGTGAAAAAATTGTAAAAAACGATTGCGCCGTAAAGTTTGTTAGGCGGTATTGTTATTGGATTATGTTTTTTTTATTAATTTTCAGGAGAGACTGCTTCTGTCTGTGCTTCCCCGTCACGTTGCTATGGAAATGAAAGCAGATATAGCAGGACAGCCTAAAGAAGCCCAGTTTCATAAAATATACATCCAGAGGCACGAGAATGTCAGGTAGGAACAAAGAAATTGTTCATTTACGATTCTTTGACAAGAAGCGAAGACCCATTAGCTAGTGACTAGTTGAATTATTCAGCCATTAGCCGTCTCGTCAAGGAAAATTTGTTGTTAGGAAAACAAAGTTTGCGACCTGGCCCACGTCTTTTCTAAATTAAGCCAATATCAAATAATGTTTTTTTCTCCATAACCGCAATTTCAATATTTTTAGACGGGAGGCTTTTAGGTATTTGGGAAGTCACGTCAAGCCAGGTCGGAAAGAGTAGTAGGAATATAAAGCAGAGG
>NW_020442176.1:0-1036 GCF_000699045.2 Agrilus planipennis
TCATTATCTCTCGCAAAAGTAAACTCTATCAGTACTGAGTAGGTACTTGGTGTATACAGTTTTCTTATCAAGTGTATTACTTTATAATTTATCTCCGGTTCCTATCATGTATATGTAGCCGCATATTTACAAAAAAAATAAAATTATGATGTTACTTTGCCATTTTTATCGTAAACAATTTATGACCTTTGCAGGTGGAAAAGAGAATCGTATCAATATCATAAATAGGTACCTGAAATTTTCTTTCTGATTTTCCGTATTCTCGTTGTAACCTGTATGATTTACAGAAGGTTTGTATTAATGTAATAACAGTATAGCAACAAAAGAATCCGCATGTAATTTTTCGATCGTTATTTAACCTTAAAAAAAACTTCATATCGCAACAGATTATTTGTAAATTACATAAGTTAAGTTTAGATAACATTTTGATGAGTTGTATTTACTTTATTTCAAAAGCGAATCAATGAAAATAAATTGTTGAAAAATTTTAAATATATCCAATACTTAATACTATATGAAACATTTTGACATTTAATAGGGGTTGATATTATTAATGAAAAATTCATTTTTTTTTTTAATTTTCCCACTACAATTTACCTAAGATTAAAGGAAAATTGTTGCTGTTGTCACATCCTCGCCGGGAATCGAACGCGGGACCTTTGGCTTTGGCAGAGCATTGGTGCGTAAAGCCAAAGGTCCCGGATTCCGCGGCTAGTTCTTCTGCCAGAAGGGCGTCAAAGTTCAGCAATATTGATTTGATTGTAGGTTCTAACATGATTAATAAGTTTATGAATTTTCCAACAGCACTTGAATGGAATATGCAAGTAAAAGTCGAATATATAAAAAATATCAAAATGAATGTGATATATAAATTAGTTAGAATAGAAAAGTTCAATATTTTGGTCAATTTGACGCCCTGGTGGAAAAACTAACCATGGAACCGGAAAACGTCTCATTGAAATTTACTATATCGCACCGTCTCTATTCATTTTATGCAATAATTTCCGATATGGTTCACCTCGGAGGACAAATTTGC
>NW_020442177.1:0-1038 GCF_000699045.2 Agrilus planipennis
ATAATAACGAATGTAATAAATATTGTAGCTATAACCTTAAAGTCAATCTTTATTATTTCAAATCATTGACTTCTTTTAGAAAGGTCGGAAAATGTGTTATTTAAGTGAATTTTTCTCAAGGATGTCCACATATTTTTACCGGTTGTTACCATGTGGGATGATGGTGTTAATAAAAAATAACGTCGACATAACATTAACGAATAACACGGTTAGGTACTAGATCCCTGGAATTTGTAAATAATATCTAATCAATAAATATAAGTGGTAGTAAACAGAAATGAATAATAAATTATTAGATATTGTTTTTAATCTGATTCCAAATTCTATTTTAAAATAAGTAGTTTTTTAAATATTCAAATATGCAGTAGTCTAGTAGGTAAAATGAGCATAAACTAGAACAAAAATATAATCCGGTTTCTTAACAATGTTGCGTAAAAGTTATTGAAATAACTGACGGCAAAACTCACCTTCCTCCATAAATATTTTCTGTAAGCGGAACACTTTCGTCATCGGAAAAATTTTCATCGCTGTCGTTTCTTATACCGTTTACTGTGGCCATTTTGTCTGAAAAAAATAAAACAAATCAGAAATTAGTATGTTTCATGGTACAAATTACGTAATTAATTTGAACGGATTTATTTCTTGATCAGTAATTTATCTAAATTATCACATTCGGATCGCGATTTGGATTTTTTTTATATCATCAGCACGCCATGAACAGTCTCGCGTTATTTGAATGATCGAGGTTTACTGTAATTTTTTAAGTTTTCACAGTAAATATGAACTCAGCTTCTGCCATGGTCTAAATAGAATTATTTTCTTCCAAACGTTTCGCCCTTCATTACTGTCCGCATTGTTAAGGATGTTTGGGAGGTACAATCGGAGACAAGAGTACCTACATAAAATTGGAAACTCGTGATTAATTAGGTTAATTAGGTTTTGCAGCATATCATGGGGTAAATAAATACTATCTATACTAAAAAAAAAGTATACGGTTTGAGAGCACGTAGAAATATGCTTAATTATTGTTTTGAGACA
>NW_020442178.1:0-1035 GCF_000699045.2 Agrilus planipennis
GAAAATTGGGGGAAATCCCCCCCCGTCGTCGTCAAATTTGGGACATGAGACCGCACAGAGCGCTCGCATACCCAGGATCGGCCCTGTCTATATAATTATACATACGCGTTCCGGTAAAAAAAAATTAGCACAACACCACTGAGGTATCCTACCAACCTGCGTAGACATCCGTAACACCCTCTATTCTCCTACTATTTCTAATACCTCCTCATTTCTAACGTTTTCTATCCCGGATATTTCAAGCATCCTCCTATAAGACCACACATCAAACAATTAAAACCGTTTCACAGTCATAAAAACTGTATTCCAAACATGCAGTATATATATTTTACAGGCAGTTTATTTCATATTCTTTAATAGACTGATAATATTTGACAACAACGAAAACAAAACAGTAACTAGTTATATTAATAAATGACGATTAGATCATGGAAATTCTGTTGTCACATCACGAATTCACAGGTTTATTTTAAGATAAAAAGGGAAACTCATAAAGCAGAATAGATATTTCTTAACGAACGAGACAGGGATCATGAAATTTTCAAAGGAAGAAACTAGATGTGTTCATAATCTCGGGTCGTCCACTTTGCGAGTCGCCTTTTTCGTTTTTGTTTTCAATAAAGAGCAGCCAAATAGCCCTCTCCGTCTGCTACGGCCAAAAGAACAGAGCCTGTGGTCGATGCAGGATTCATGTTTTGGCATTTGCCGGAATTAAATTATCAATAATTCAAAGCGCCCCGCGAGATGACGCTCGTAAACCGAGCCTCTTATTTTACGATCGCTTACGTCCTAAAAGCCGAAAAAGGGGGAGAACGAGAGCTGATGTCAGTCGGTTCAGTTTTAGTTAGTTACAAAGGCTTACATCCTACGTAGGAACGAACGTCTACAAAAATCGATTTTTACTTCCATGTTATCTAAAATGGCAACCTTTTGTAAACGAATCACAGATGAAAAACTTTTTTTCACCCTACTATGGCGCTTCTTAATTAGGGTTCCGTACGTCCGAATAAAAAACAGAGCCCTCATTGGATCACT
>NW_020442179.1:0-1509 GCF_000699045.2 Agrilus planipennis
CTGCTGGATCCATTTGATTATATAAAAAGTATTTTTTAATAGTTTCGCTGCATCAAGTGCTTGTTTGATGCTTGGTGGAGGGACAGGATCGTCTTCTTCAACAACGTACACAGCTGCACTTCTTATCTATTTCGGCAACTTAGAAAGTACTGGTCAATGATTTATAATGCGGCATTGTTGTCGTTAAATAGAGTGACCGTGACGCTATATAGAGTGTAATATTGTATAGAAAACAATGTAAACCAACCAAAGTCAAGCAATTGCGACGTTTTAAGGAGTTTGTCGTTAAATCGAGGAACGTTATAAAGAGTTTACACTGTATTTCACGTACAGTGGAAGTATTTGGTGAAAAATCCTTTACGATTTTCCGTCCCATTTATGTTAAAATGTATAAAATAGTGATATTATTCGCAATTTTAATCGGGTTATTAAAGAGAAAAAAAGGAGAAAGTCTGTTTAATAAATGAAAAAAGTAAAGAGAGATTTTGAGTTCGACCAGTGCTAAAGTATCCGGGCGTCGCTGACGCTGCCTTCCGCTATAGCGAATAGGTCTGTCCGTCGGTCTCTCAGTTTAGAATGCAACGGACGTAATAACGCAATTTAATCAGGACAGGTCAAGCAAAGGATAATAACAATGGAAACCGGTGCAGCTTGAGACAATGGAGGATCGGTCGGGGAACACACGGGCCACTGGACTCGGAATCAGAGTTTGTAATGAAATAGCTGGCATTCTTTTCGCATCGTAACATGCTGGCGCAAGAAGCACGCGGAACGCTTCCCCTACTACCTCCCTTTTTGGTCGTTCCCGTGCCCGTCGTCCTCCTCTTTTCTTCTTCTCCTTCGTCTTCTTCATCATTGCCTTGTAGTTTTTCCTTTTTTTTTTTTCTTACTTATTCGTTATCGGTTTTACAGCTTTCGGGAAGAAATCTGAAGCTCAAATCTTGCGTCGAATAGACTCTTAATTAAATTAACATTGAGAACTATCCTTCGTCGAATCCTTTTCATTTCTCCGCCGAACGACACACATTCCAACGAAGCGTTCTCCGTTACGAGAATAAAAGGAGTCAATTTTTTTATAGGGTGCGATCGGTACGAGGTATATTAAAAAGATATTGATTGCTACCCTTTGTAATTGTTGGATAAAATAGATTTCTCAAGCGGAGTAACGAGCTTGGCTCTTCAGACCTGTGAATAATTGATATACGGCTGATTTTGAAAAAGAATGAACGGATCGCGATTTCGATCTTTTTGGATCTCATCAGCGCGTCGCAGGCAGTTCCGAAAGAACACAGACCAACTGTAGTAGACCAACAATAGTTTCAGTAGATATCCATATATTTAAATGGACCTTGTTGAAGCATACGTAATCCTAAAATGTAGCATCGTACTACAGATGGCGTTTACAGCGCCATTTGTCGTATTTTCTAAAACGCGCTGTTAAGGCAGCAGGTAAAAGTTGGTCTGTATTCTGTAGAATCTGCCTGCGACGCGCTGATGAGATCCAAAAAG
>NW_020442179.1:5046-5970 GCF_000699045.2 Agrilus planipennis
GAAAGCAGTTCAATTCGGTTGATACAGGCGGTGTCTCATAGAAGTAATGAAAAAAAAACTCGGGAACGTTTTTACGTAGTCAGTCAGCGTGCATGACTTCTTGTTCCTCCTCCATTATCACGTCTAATCGTGCATAAAAATGCGGCTTTTAAATAATTTAAAGGTTGATTATGTTTTTGCTTCCAAACTATTTTATGCTTATTTGAATAATTAACCATAGGACTTCTTACCACCTTATTCGGAACGAAATTGCTCAACCAGAGCTTTGTACTTGTATACCAGAACCTGATTTACTGAAAGAACATCATCGTCTTTTACCTACACTGGAATTATTGAAACGTAAAAAGTTAAAGCTTTTACTACGCAAAACCTTGAAGTTTGAAAAGTGCCTATTGCACTCTACAGGTAAATGTTTTTTAATTTTAAAACGTTTGTGATTACCTAATAATCGCCTGGGTTTATTTCACAAATTGGAATTAAGTGTTAAGCATTTATATAATTAGAACAACTTAATCAATAATTTATTGAACAATTTCGTGTTAGCCATTGGATAAAAACAATTTATTTACTCCAACAATAATTTAACTAACATTAAAAAATAATTTAATATAATTAAGCCTACTTTATTATTTTATTGCGGATCGTAGGAAACGGCAAAGAATCATTACAGAGTGAGTGAAGACGCAAGCCGCCTCACTACCTTGCATTATTTGCTTTTTCGCGATCTTAGATTCGACTCACCGATTATTATTAATTCCGCTATTTAAACGGTCGCTAATTTACCTACTAACTTAGCAGTTTTGCTAAATAGGTCCAGCTGGACATTGTACATTTGTCCTGAGTTCAGGTATTTAAAAGATACATAGGTACAACTTTTAAAAAACATTTTCGAAAGTGATTTTTTAGAAAAGTTGTTTGGCTTGG
>NW_020442180.1:0-1034 GCF_000699045.2 Agrilus planipennis
TTGAAAACTAATTTACGTGTGCATATATATAGGCATTTCACAAGTATTGTAAATTATTCACAGAATTATGAACGTGAACGTATTTATGGTCATACCATTGCAATTTACAATTATATTACACATTTATACGTAATAATTACGTATGATTTCAAAAATTCAAAATTTTCTAGGTACTTCACATACAGAAGTTATACTTCTTATTAATAATATAATTGCTTATTCGATTACTAAGAAAAATATATTTTATGTTTAATAAAACAAAAGCGCAGCACTTCAAAAACCTATCTAGCGAAGACCAGAAAAATTTCATTTGAAAAATAGGCAAGAAAAAGAATCATTTTCGCAAGAAAGTGTTGTTAGGAAAAGAATTAATTCATTGCTATTCTAAAAAAACATATAAAAACATATAATGCTTAAAGAGAAGCATAATATTTTAACTAATAATTACAGGTAGATAATTGCAATGAATAATTTCTAGGTGTACTACTCTTTTTCTTGCGTAATAGTAGGTAATATACAGTTACTCCCACAAAACATTTTTCGGCAGATATTTACTATTTGTAGCTATATTTGTCATGCCAACTGTATGTGTGTACTATTACTACTGTTTACTACTACAACCGCAAAATGTGTGGGCAGCAAACAGGTCACTGACCTGCTATATCGTACATACATATATATAATTTTATACATATATACACATTTCTCTACATGCGAAACAGAAAATTTGTTACAAGAAGCGCTGAAGTGAGCAAAAACATACAGGTATAAGTGCTATCGGCTCACCTGTGCAAGAAGTAGTAATGTTCATGCTCAGCTAACGACCGGGACTAAAGACATTGACCGTCGTGGTACTTGATAGCGACAGGGTGTTATCCGTAAAAGGGAGGCAGGCCAAATTCAGGGCTTGCGTGCCTAGAACGTACCTTCAGTTAGATCGTGACGGCAAATGTATAACTATACTATTAGTCACACATTAAAAGGATTACCTAATTTTATACATCTAATCATAATTTAATTAAACAAAATATAGT
>NW_020442181.1:0-1053 GCF_000699045.2 Agrilus planipennis
GGCCTTAAATAAAGTATTTTTGCGTACTTTATGTGTCTTGTAAAGTATAACGTACGCACAGTCGAAATAGAGTACAATACTTTATAATAAAGTACAGGTGGCAACCCTAGTTACAATCCTGTTTACGTGAAGAGATTGATTGATTCAGCTAGTAACTCCATGTACCTAGAACTTGGAATTAATGAATTTCCGAATTTTTCTTTTGCATTCGTCTTGAGACTTTCGTTCTAAGTTGAGGGGATGAATCCTAAATAGGCTTTAATGATCTGCCAGCAAGTTGAAAGTTACCTTACAAGGATTTCGTTTTGTCACTTCGAAGTATGGAACGTTATTGAAAATATGCGGTTAGCAATAATTTTGTTTATACGAGTGCAGTAATAAGATAAAAAATGAGTAGGTGCAAACTTGGCCTTGTACTTGAACCTGCTGCATGTCGAGGTAAAAAACGGAGGCTTCTCAGTCAAGGCTAACTTGTTCCACTTTTACGATTGCCCACAGGATGCACAATTTTCAATGTGCAACAAAACTGTATTCCACTTTTTATTGTGGCCCGTAGACGACGAGGATAACAGGTGCGGACTGAACGTTGTTTTGGGAATTTTTTTTTTCAAAAGTACACTATCACAAGATCATTTACGTACCTGTAAAGGCGTGTACACACTGCCACCAGGCGTATCTACAGACTGCTTCATAAATAATGGGACAAGGGATAATCGTAGGTTCAAGGGTCTAAAATAAGAGGATTCGGTAAATGTCTAGATGGGGAGGGTGGGATCGAAAAAGGAGGTCTCACCCACCACTGCACCATAAAAAGTTCGTGGCGGTCTCACCCCCACAAAAAGTTATGGGGGTTGAAAGTTGATTGGGGTAGCGGAAATCGAAATAGGGTAGGGGGGATCGAAAGAGGGTGTTCACCTGAGTAAAACCCCAAAAAAGTTCGTGGCGGTCTCACCCCCACAAAAAGTTATGGGGGTTGAAAGTTGATTATTTTGACAATTTTCATACACTATAATTCAAATAAAATTCAATAAAAAAAATATTTTCAAGCGGGTG
>NW_020442182.1:0-1032 GCF_000699045.2 Agrilus planipennis
TTCTAATCGGCTGGTTCATTTCCCTTGCTGTATTTTTTTAATGTATTAAGTTTCAATCATCTTTATCGTACTTACTTGCCAGCAAGTCATGGTACAGCACGGCATAACCAAAGAAAATGCTAATTAAGGTAATGAAAGAAATAAACAGAAAATATAATTTAGGACTAGTACTCCTTCATAGAAAAATCTGGCATTCCACCGTGGGACATATTTTCGTTGGCTAAGAACCTTTCACAGTCTCTTTGGCATTCGAAACAGTAGTTTTTGTAGTATTCCGTACAATCAGCTACGTTGATTGATTGATTGAATTAATTTGCTTGCAATGCATCAGATCTTTTGAAGAACTCTTCTTATATGTATAGATATACTTTTTAATTGCACATATTAAATGTACATATGTATATTTTTTATTGTACCTATATGTGGAACTCATTTTGGAAATTTTACGAGGAAAAGTTCGTTAGCGGTAGGAATTACTTTGATTTATGAACAGTAGGTACACGTAAAATTTGATAATAAAATAACTGATTAGCAAACCAATTATCATTAATTTTGACGGTTAACTCCTTATAATGGGACTTGTTGCCATGTACGTAATAATATGAAACATGTAAATTGGTAAAATAACGATTTGTTAAAAAAATGTTGCTCAACAAAAATTCGTGGCGGTAATTATTGTCAAGTTAAAGTATCTCTTCCTGGGGATATTTCTTAGAAGACCGAATTTAAAAGTCAAAATGACAACTGAGAGTGGCAGAGGCAAAATGTTAATCAAAACGTTCCAACATTACTATTTGTTGTAAATCTCAAGCCCATTTTTAGAACATTACGTACTGCATACTTGCTTAATGCAATTTTAAGATGCGCGAATGTTGGGAACGGAACTAATAGTATAATCGTAAATGCTAACAATTTTTTTTGTATGTACCTACAGATATACGGTATGCCAAAGAAAGTAACCGACGATTATATTAGAAAAGATAAAAATAGCAGAACAAATAGCGTGAAGTCATTGACAAAATTTCTGTACAA
>NW_020442183.1:0-1035 GCF_000699045.2 Agrilus planipennis
GGCGGCCGGTGAACCGAAGGAATTCTTTCGGAACATTTTGAAGAAAAAGGGATGAATACCGGCAGCACGGTGTGGACCACGAGTGGTGAAACGGCACAGCGGTGACCGTAGGCAATCTCTCGAACGGACGTTACGAGTGATGGACGGCGAGGGTCGCAGCCGAAGGGAGGGAGGTTGTCGAAGGGTGCGAGAACTGAATCAGTGAGAGGGGAAGCTGAGACAGTTGGACAGGGTGTAAAAGCTCGAGGAACTCGCCGGATGTTAGGCGGAAATGAGCTTGAGTGAGTGAACACCCTGTATAGTTGGTTCACCCTGTATATAGCTTATAAAATCGCTCCAAAAACGGTAAGGAAAATGAGGCAAAAATTAATAAGAGCTATATTCGACGAAGGGGAAAAGAATAGGGTTAAATTAAAATAATGTAGGAAGGAAAAGAAAGTTAGAGTTAAAATTAAAAAAAGAAGGGTAGAATGTAAGTGAAAGGGAAGGAGAATTAAATTAATATTGAGTAGATAAAATAAAGGTAGTTTGAAGGAAAGGTAAAGGTGAAAAGAGGGTAGTATGTAGATGTAGTTAGAAAGAGATGAGCTAATGAAATTAATTAAAATATTAAGGGTGGGTGAGAGGGAAGTTAGAGAAAGGGTGGAGAATAGAGTGAGTAAAGGTTAGAATTAAATAGAATTAAATTTAAGAAGGGTAAAAGGTGACATAAATTAATTAAAGTGGATGGAATGATTTTAAGTGAAGTGAAGGGTAAGTAAAAAAATTTAGGGAAATAGAAAAGGAGAAAGAAAAGGGTGAGTGAAAAGGGTAAAATTTGGAGTGAAATAAAAAATAATAATTGGGTGGAAGGGAAAAGGTGTGTATGCTAAAATTTAGGGAAGTAGATTAAGGCAATAAGATGGTTAAGAGGATAAGGGTGAGTGCAAGGGTTAGTTATTAGGTGGGTGGAAATTAGAGTTAAGGTGGGACAAATTAGGGATAGTATTTTGAGTGAGATGTAGTTAGGAAGGTAGAATTGAAGGGAGAGTAATG
>NW_020442184.1:0-1031 GCF_000699045.2 Agrilus planipennis
GCACATCCCCAACTTCTTGAAACGAACAGTATGGTTGTGTTGAAGTAATATATGTAATTGTATGTTACTGACAAATGTCATACAGCAATCATATAAAATGCCTAGAGATTCTATAGCATACTGGGTGGAGATTGAGTAAAATTTTAACGGATTTGAGGACGATAGTTTAAAACTTCCATCATAATGAATTTTGAAATGGTTTTGGTTTTTACACCAGCCATATCTAAAATGTTTGTTTCTCTTTATTGTTGCAGTATCTTTTAATGAATTTGAGGTTATATTTCCTAAGGCAACTACAAATGTAATTACGCAGTTAATTAATGATTGTAGGATAATTTCATATTTAATATATGTACGAAACACCAAGGGATTTAATAATGCTTTACCAAAGTGGTATGTGACTAATTTGGTACTAGTAAAAGATCTCAGTTTCCAAAATAGCGTTTAATATATTGGAAACCATAAAAATTATACTTTTTTAATATTTAATAATTGTTTTCTGGATCATAAACAATTCAAATTAGTTAGTTCAGTATTTGGAAATAGGTTATGGAGAATGTTCAATTTGGGGAAAATGGATTTCAGTGTTTTTTCATCATTAGAAAACCTACCTTATAGAAACTGTTACTAAAGGAACATTAAAGTTATGTATCCTGTCTAATCACAAAGATATGGTCCCGATTATCGAGAAAAGCTGTTTACCAAATACTTTGCAACTCTTGTGGTGCCACTTACATTGGACAGTCTGGTAGAATTTATCTATACGCGTAAATGAACATTTGTCTGCAATAAAAAATAAAAAAAAATAACTCCAGTGGGATGGCCGAACAGTGTGAAAAGTCTTTCAACACTGGTAACGTAAAAATACTACATACAAATATACCGAAATTTATAAAACTACCTCTTCTAGAAAATCTGGAAATTAAAAAAGCTTTAAGTAAATAATTGCAACCTAGTAAATAACCAAACAGAGTTATCGACATATAACTCCCCACTACTTTTACATAAACTGTAAATATAATTTAATGTTT
>NW_020442185.1:0-1033 GCF_000699045.2 Agrilus planipennis
TATATCATCGTTACTTAGACTTAGGCTAGAACTTTGTTCTACAATTTAAGTATCATGTCTCGATTAGGGTGGGTATCGAGCATACAGAGGGCGAATCTCAAGCAGCTTACGAAGTGGTTACAGCCGCTAAACCTGCTGCTATAATTGAAGAAGAACCAACACGTGCTGTTCATGCAGAATCAGAAAGCGACGACAGTGATTAAAATATGCGAGCAAATATGTCATATGAACCAAACTTTTTGTAACATATGTAGCGCAGATAAAATCTCGCCCAAGTGTTGGCAGCTACCAAAAACAATATTTCTGATAGTTATTATACGACAAATAGGTATACACGATAAGTTAAATAAGATAACCAGGCATTCCTTGCGGATTGTATATTAAGTATAACTGTTTAATGCAAAAAGTCATTCCGTAGTTACAATAACATGTAGTCGTTAAAATGCTTCAATGTCTACTACTTACTATAAATAGCTTAAAAGTAAATGTTGCATTATCGACAAATTTTTAGTTTTTCGTACGATTATAATAACTTGTAAACTGTATTTATTATTAGTTATTTAGGTATTTGATTGCACATTATACATACATACGAGCTGTGAATATGACCTGAGGTATCACTGTTGTAATCTTATTTGTAGCTTTATTATACGAACCCTATCTACCAGAGGTGTTAACAAAAGGAATATTTAATACAATTTTGTAATAGCATGGAAACTGCTTTTTAACTTTTAACACATCAATCCAATGTAAATCTATACATATAAAACAAAGTCGTGTTAGTTACACTATTTATAACTGAAGAACGGCTGAACCGATTTGGCTGAAAATTAGTGGGGAGGTAGTTTAGAACCAAGAGACGGACATAGGATACTTTTTATCCCGTTTCCGGTGGGGGGGAGGTGTGGTGAAAAGGAGTTGCAATGTATAAATGGAACATATATCTTATTTGTCGTTAGATTTACTTGAAACTTGGTCTTAATGGTCTCTCACATTTTAAAAAATTCAACTTCAAAAGGTACGGGGGTGAAAG
>NW_020442186.1:0-1052 GCF_000699045.2 Agrilus planipennis
CGACACTTAAGGGACTGAACATTTTTCGGCGTTATAAAGAGTGGTAGTTAAATGGAGAGAAATAAAAGATATTATTCTACTATTCTATAATAATATGCATTTACTAATATAGTACAAATTTTGCACACGAACATTATTATTCATACATTGCGTATAACCTGTTATCTTCGTCTGATGTTTTTTGCTGCTCCAATATTTTAATTGTATTTTGTTACGTATCTTACTCACATCTTGAGATACTGCTGGATCATTTTGATTATATAAAAAGTATTTTTTTAATAGTTCCGCTGCATCAAGTGCTTGTTTGATGCTTGGTGTAGGGACAGGATCGTCTTCTTCAACAACGTACAGAGCTGCAGTTCTTATCTATTTGGGCAACTTAGAAAGTACTGCTCAATGATTTATAATGCCGCATTGTTGTCGTTAAATAGAGTGAGCGTGACGCCATATAGAGTGTAATATTGTGTAGAAAACAATGTAAACCAACCAAAGTCCAGCAATTTCGTCGTTTTAAGGAGTTTGTCGTTAAATCGAGTGACGTTATAAAGAGTTTACACTGTATTTCACAGCTGCTTCGCTTCTGATGGCCCACAAAATTATACACGTTTTTGTATAGTTTTTTACAGCATTTCAACAATATAGACTTAGTTTTATCTACTGTTCATAAGCAAACAACTTATTTTCAGAAATTTGGCTATATTTTATTCGTATAATATTTAAAAGCTTAGAAGTTGTACTGTGCCAAATTTCCTACACTAAAGAAAAGAAGATTCAGGTTAATTTAATGTACGCTTAATTATTCTTATCGAATAAAAAAAAAGCAAAAAGTTGTTTAGATGCATGACATAAATATACTGTAAATTTAATTAACATTTCCACTCACTCAGTCCACACGAATGAAGTCAGACCGAAATGCAAATTATTCCATAAACTGTTAGTTAATAATCAAATTAAAAATGTTTAATGGCTGCACTTCATAATTTAATGTGGAATTAAAATTTCTAATTAGTTGATGCGTTTTAATTATAAACTAATTTTACAGGTTCAATACG
>NW_020442187.1:0-1030 GCF_000699045.2 Agrilus planipennis
CGATCTAGTATTTGTTTATTATACGAAAACTGTCTTTCATTTCCACAAAAAAAGACGAAATGACTTTCCGAACAACCCTATAGAATAAATAGAAGAAATTGACACTAACTTCATTATTTTAAACGAGACACCCTATATATTATGACGGTTTTGAATTCTACTCATGATTCTAGGTAGACTTGCAAAAGGCTTTCCTACTTATAAAATTTACCGTTCGTGATATTAATTTTTTTAGAAAATGTAGCGCAAAGCAGTAGGCAAAAAAAAGCATGCCTATTTTACAGGAAGAAAGTTGGAGCAACAATAGTCTCAGGAGAGATGGCTTTACCCTCAAGCTTCCCGTCCATACTTTTAAAGTGGGTTAATTACGTACAGTTTGTTAGGTATTTAATGGCGGATTTGGTTAACTTCAAAAAGTGGTTCGAGCTGTTATACATGAGTTTACCGGAAGGCTAAACAATTGTTTAAGCTCATATATATTTAACTAATACATATTAGCTGATATCGTTATTTATTTATTTTATATATTATTTAGTTGTTGTTTTTACTAAATACTTACACTATTAGTCGCGTGGGGTCCGTCGGACCCCAGGATGTACTTTTAAAAGTGAAACAGATAAAATAAGTGAAAATTTTTATTACATATAGGAACTTTAAGAACAACATTTAAATTAACAAAACAATATAAGGTTTCTAGAAAATAACAAAAATATAAATTTCTGAAATAGTAATCAAAATTATCCTAAATTATTAGGCACGTGAATGACAAACCTTTTTAAGGTGCTCATTACACATGAATTTGTTACATTTACAACATTTGATTTTTGTTTTCCTGTCAGTGGACAGCGGCCTTTGGAACCATTTGAACTGCTTCCAGAAGTACAGCGTTGGCAGATGCGTGAAAACAGAATATTGTACCATGTAGAATTATTGTACTTTCCGACAAATTATTGTACTTTTTGTAATTATCGTAAATAGTTAACTAATTTTATTTTAGGATAACATGTCGGTAAATCTCGAAGCTTCTGTC
>NW_020442188.1:0-1028 GCF_000699045.2 Agrilus planipennis
GTGAACTCCTTTATAGGCAAGCAGCAGACATTATAAGAAAAAACTCTTTGTTTTCATCGTAGTACGTACTACTACTACATGCGTATACATACTTATATTGTGTTAATTTTTTATTACTATTTCTATAAAATTACCTTTTATACGTATTAACGTTAACTGTGGTCTGTTGTGTTGGTTAAAGACCTTCATTAGAGCCTCTTATTATTGTGCAAGATCACTCGTGAACTCCTTTATAGGCAAGCAGCAGACATTATTAGAGATACTACAATACGTACACCCATGAAAGACAAAGGTCACTTTTTATTAAACTTTTCGCTCTATGCATTGTTGTTGTTGTGTTAACTGCTTACGAAATAATTAAAACGCCTTCATGTACGCTGTATTAACTGTTTAATTGCAGGTAATATTATTTATCTATAAAAAATTACAGCTTCTTTATTCCACTTTGTACTTTTATAGCATGGCCGTACGTCACTGAGAATTATTATTAGTTTGTTTTTTCATTAATTGAGATGAGGGTCAATCCTTACCTCAAATACTTACCTATATTGTATGAAGGTCCTATTAAGAACGCGTACGTCGTGAATTATTACATTGTGAGTGAACTATTCCAGTTTTAGGGTGATGCTAAAATAGCTCTTTCTTATATTTGTAGTTATATTATATTCCAGAGTTCGCCTTCCGAAAATGACTCTAATTCTACTTTTATCTAGATACTAGTAACATTGCTCGTATTTCATCAATTAATTAATGTGGTCTCGAAAATGTTTTTATTATCCCGTGTAGTCCCCGATTAGCTGCCACCATTACTATTGCAGATCTGTTTTGTTGTTTAAATTAATTTAATAATTCCACTCTACAATTTTCTGAATCCGTCTCTGTTCAATATCAACTGTATGTAAGAAACAATTGCTGAGTGTATTCAAATATGTAAACAGGTTAACGCAATTGTTTCCTTTGATGATGTCATTAGAAGAGAGAGTAAGAATTTTTCCCTGAGTTTTGTAACGTATTACACATCTCGTAAT
>NW_020442189.1:0-1070 GCF_000699045.2 Agrilus planipennis
TATAACGTACGCACAGTCGAAATAGAGTGCAATACTTTATAATAAAGTACGGGTGGCAACCCTAGTCACAGTATGAAGCAACAAATTAATTTGAGGTAACATAGTGGATATTAAAAATGAATTTTCAAATTAATATTCCACTAGGAATTTCAATCTGTTCAAAATAGTATTTTGATATATTCCTTTTCTACTATTCCTTATTACTGAGTAATTGATTAGGTATTTGAAGTTGAGCTGACCTTAAGCCTTGCTTCTTGAAGTCTCAAATTAGCTTTCAGTGGTAAAACCTCCTTATTAACACCGTGAAAGAAAGCCATTGCTTTCGTCCAGGATAATAGTCCTGCAACGTCGCCACAAACACGTTTCGCTGTGTCCATGTTGTAATCCTCGGACCGAAAATAGGGTTGTAAAAGGTCAATCATTTCGTCGTTTATCATGTCCTTCGGATAGTTCTGTAGTTGTAATAAAAATGTGGTCGATGCCATCATCTACAACAACACAACAATTTAGTGTGAATACGTTTATTAGTATTTTCAATATTCTTTTTTAAAGTATTGACCATAAAAACTCAGTGTTACCACATAAATCATTGAAATAATTGATCTATGTACAATTGATATGTAAACTAATTTACTAATTGAAATATAAGGTGATATATGTATTATTGAAACGATAATTATCTTTTGCACCAAGGAAAGTTTCATAATTTAATTTTTTAATTTGCTAATTGTACTAACCATCGATTTAGTGGCGGTTGAAATATGTTAATTTATATCAAAAAGGATGAGATACGTATTTTTTATGCGGTAAACATTTTTAGGGGGTGAAAGTAACCCCTGAAGTTGATATTCCGTGATGGCGATGTGGTGAGCGCCATCTGTAGTACGATGCTACATTTTAGGATTACGTATGCTCCAACAAGGTCCACTTGAGTGGATATCTACTTGCTGAAACGAATACCGGCGTAGTTAACCTCAACGTGAATGGCACGTTACCATAATGGAATAAAATAAAATAATTCGAAGTGGTCTGTATTCTGTCGAAACTGCCAGACGCGGATCGCGATTTCG
>NW_020442190.1:0-1041 GCF_000699045.2 Agrilus planipennis
TAGGGGATAGTCCCCAGGTCGGCAAATTCTCGGGTGTATTTAAACACTTTTTTTGAATATTTGGGCAGAAATATCTTATATGAATCAATCGGTTGAGCAATCCACAGCATTTGTTAATGTTTGTAAAGCACAAACAGATAACTGAATACCAAATCTCTTTCACCACGAATTCAAAGGAAAAAAAATTTTTTTCGATACTTTTCGTCAACAATATACTCGAACAGATCAACTGATTTTGATGAGAGTCACAGCATTTGGCGTAGCTTTTGATCTTTAGCTATGATTTTAAAACTTTCAGATCTGATAAATACCTACTCGCTCTCCCTTTATACCGATCATCTCACTGCACTTATTGAATGTTTTATTCTCCATACCTTCTTCCAATACATGCCTTGAGTTTTCTATTTCAATTCCACAAATCCTACATTTTCTCTCCTCCTCTTTTAACCAGTGTATTTATTTCCATTACATTCATTCCACATTCTAAATCTTGCTATTATCCCTATATCCTTATTCTTAATTAAGGATTTAGGTATTACGTCATCTTGCCAATCTTCCCACATCCGTTCTTTCATCCCTTCTGCATATTTTGAACATTGAATTTTCCTTAGATTAGATCCCCTCTCCTTTTCATTTCTCTATATCTATTCCTTATCATATTACTAATTATTATTAATCGATCAACATCATTAAAGACAGTACAACTGTAGGGATAGATATACAGGGGCAAAAGATTAGTATGCTTAGATTTGCAGACGATGTAGAAGTATTAGCATCTAGCAAGGAGGAGTTAGAAATAGCTTTAAATAAAATGGTAGCGGTATTGACAAAACAGTACTGTAAATAAAAGTAAAACAAAAATACTGGTATGCAACGCAAAAAAAATAGGGAAAGAGCGAATAGGAGACGAAAAATTAGAAGTGGCAGATTTTAGGTATCTAGGAAGTATATATCTAGTGTACGCAAGAGACGCCTGTGGTCAGTGATGACGACATTACTTTATGTAGACTATTGTATCGATGACATTGACGCAATCTTTCG
>NW_020442191.1:0-1069 GCF_000699045.2 Agrilus planipennis
AAAAAGTATACGGTTTGAGAGAAAATTTGGAATTTGACCAAAAACTATGAATAAAAAGACTAAAGGTCGATTCACACAATGTAACGTCAAATATGTCGCGTAATACGGTACGGTCACAATTTACGGAAATTTTTAAACATGTTTAAGTGGAAAACACCACAAATGGCGCGGTAAACGCCATCTGTAGTACTATGCTACATTTTAAGATTACGTATGCTCCAACACGGTCCATTTAAATATATGGATATCTACTTGCTGAAACGAATCCCGGCGTAGGAGGTTAGCTGATAGGCACGTTACCATAATCGAATAAAATAATTCGAAGTGGTCTGTATTCTGTCGAAACTGCTAGACGCGGATCGCGATTTCGATCTTTTTGGATCTCAACAGCGCGTCGCAGACAGCCCGACAGAACACAGACCAACTTTTACCTGCTGTCTTAACAGCGCGTTTTAGAAAACACCACAAATGCCGCGGTAAACGCCATCTGTAGTAGGTAATCCTAAAATTTAGCATCGTACTACAGATGGTAAGTGCTTCTCAATAAAGGGTTTCGCTGTTAAAACACTTGTACTTATTAGACAAACAAAGAAGAGGAAAGCATTTTTTTTAAACAACTACAAATAAAGAAAAAACTTTATCATAAGACTTTACATTTGTTTTAATTGATTAATAAGATCCTGACCGGATCGGACCGTGTACACACTTCCGACTTCATGTTAAAGGTTCAATCGCGGTCAGATCAAAATAGAGAAATACCGCGGTCAATTGACTGGATCGTGACCGGACTGTGCTCTATAATGTGAATATTGTTATTCAAAATGACCACATGACTGTGGTCTGACTGTAAGCTGACTTATAGTAAGACCGACCTTAACTGTAGGTGCAATATAATCTTTGAATGCTTTTGGGTAAACGAAAAGTCAAATTTACATGCAAGATATGAACATCAAGAAGAAGTCTAGACATTCAAAATGGATCTTCAAGATCAAAATTATGCTTAAGCTCAATATTAGAAAGGCTAGTCATTACACGGAGAAAAACAAATTTTTATGATAACGCAGAAATT
>NW_020442192.1:0-1038 GCF_000699045.2 Agrilus planipennis
TCCGACAGAACACAGACCAACCTTTACCTGCTGTCTTAACAGCGCGTTTTAGAAAATACCACAAATGACGTGGTGAGCGCCATCTGTAGTACGATGCTAAATTTGAGGATTACGTATGCTCCAGCAAGGTCCATTTAAAAATATGGATCTTGCTGGAGCATCGTACTACAGATGGCGCTCACCACGTCATTTGTGGTATTTTCTAAATTACATGAGAATTATAAAACATTTATTAAAGGTAAAGTTCTACTTTTTGAAAGATTTTGAGCATGGGTCCCTGACACACAGTTAAAAGGTTAGGTTAGGTTAACTTTATTTCCTAAGTTAAGAGGTTATGTATTATTTACCCTGTATACATATGGTACCTTAACGTGTCGATGGCAATGTTGCTTTGCATTTCATATTCTATTTTCACTTCTTTAGAAGAAGCTAGCGTCATAATTCTCGAGACGAGAAAGTGCAATTTGTTTTCTCGTTCACCTTTACGAACCCTTATTAAATTTTTTATTTTTCAGTTTCTTAGCGTACTCATATAAAATGCATTTTAGGGTACTTTTTATAAATGTTTTAAGCTTGTATTGAGTTGTGATCATTTTCAAAAATCTAAATCAAAGTCGAATTCGAGAGCAGCAACTGTAGTTTAATTTTTTCTAAGTCACTAATTTTAATTTGTATTTGTTCTCTAGTCATGTAGGATATCTACCATTTTTTAAAAAGCAATACAATTGTTTTTATATTTTCAAAAATCATATTTAAAAGGGCATTTTAAAAGATATGGAAAAACCACTCTTCGTAATTACGGGTCTATCGGACTTAAATTTTAGAAATATTAAGACTCAAGGAAATGTAACGCCTTTGGTCGTCTACTATCAAAACCGCTACGTAATATCATTCTTAATTCAAAAGTTAAATTTTACACCAGTTTTTGAATCATTTATAAAAAGTATAGAGATATGCTACAATAAAAAGTAATTTTTAAGAGGAATTTGCAGTGCATATTCTATAACGTTGTAGTGGAGAGACAAACAGTTTGTAGGA
>NW_020442193.1:0-1143 GCF_000699045.2 Agrilus planipennis
CATAATCGAATAAAATAATTCGAAGTGGTCTGTATTCTGTCGAAACTGCCAGACGCGGATTGCGATTTCGATCTTTTTGGATCTCATCAGCGCGTAGCAGGCAGCTCCGACAGAACACAGACCAACTTTTACCTGCTGCCTTAACAACGCGTTTTAGAAAATACCACAAATGGCGCAGTAAACATATATTTAAATGGACCTTGTTGGAGCATACGTAATCCTAAAATGTAGCATCGTACTACAGATGGCGTTTACCGTGCCATTTGTGGTATTTTCGAAAACGCGCTGTTAAGACAGCAGGTAAAAGTCGGTCTGTGTTCTGTCGGAGCTGCCTGCGACGCGCTGATGAGATCCGAAAAGATCGAAATCGCGATCCGCGTCAGGCAGTTTCGACAGAATACAGACCACTTCGAATTATTTTATTCAAACAAATATGCTATCAAATTAAAGAGTTTTGAAAAGTAGGACATTGAACATATTGGTCTTAATATAATAAAATCCTGGTCAGGCGTGAATGTATAACCAAATAAAGATAATAAAATTAAACCATAATTTTATTACTTATCATCAATATATGCGACGATGAGTTAAACTCCTAAAAACATAACGGCGTGGTCTAAAGGTGTATATAGAAATATAGATTAAGCTTTGCATTTAGGAGATCACCTGTCTGATTCCTGGTCCGTTTGTCCTGATCTAAGCTTTTCCTTGCAATCATCCTTAAAATCATTGTAACATTCATCATGTAATCACTTCGATTCTCACGTCTCCTAAAAGAGGGCTGAAGAAGACCTTCTACCCTTCCCTCCAACTACGTAATATGTAGTATATGTAATAACAAGTAGGAAATATCCGAAAATTATTATTTTTACACCTCAATTAAATAAACTTTAGAATATTTTTGGCATCTGCGTTAAGTTTAGGTACAGTACACCCCACGCTGATTGAATTTTAAAGTTATTATATTGCAAAATTAATAGAAAATAAAAGTCGCTCATGACCTTTTGACTTTATACATCAAAAGTTTGAATTTATCTAAGTGGTGTACGTTTCCCAGAAATTTTGTACAGTTAATTTATTATGCATAACTTGTGAAACCTGTTTTATTTTACAAAAATTCTCCTAGGCGTTTTCCGACGATTC
>NW_020442194.1:0-1028 GCF_000699045.2 Agrilus planipennis
GTGGAAAGTGATAAAAAGTATCCTATGTCCTTCTCCCGATTGTAAGATACCTCCCCATCAATTTTCAGCCAAATCGGTTCAGCCGTTCTTGAGTTGTAAGTGAAGTAACTAACACGACTTTCTTTTATATATATAGATTTGGGTTTTCTCAACCATGATCGAAAAGGGAGTGACTCCTATTGTCCTCCCTTTTTGCCACAACCGAGACCAAAATTTTGTGATTCACGATCAATGCACCCCTTGATGTCCAGACAAAAGTGGAAGCAGTCCAAACTTTAGAATTCTTGCGTTCCTAAATTTTTGATGTCCCTAAAATTTTGCCGTCTTAACCCAGGCCTCAGAAGCCTAAACGTTATTCCACCACTGCGTATGTAGCTTTATTTATCGATAATAAATATCGGTTTTCGGTTGACGAATAGATCTAGGATCTGGTAGGTACTAGAGAGCCTTCGTCGATCGCGGGACTCTGGGCATTAACCCAGAGCGTTCAATGGGAAAGAGGACCCTGAACATCCTTCAATCGCCATGCCAACCGCACAAATTTCCTTTACAAACCTGCCTATGCTACACGGAGGAAACTAAATTTTTATAGCAACGCAAAGATTACAATTTTCTATTGTAAATGACTGAATTTTCCGTAGAAATAGTAGAATTTATTAGGTAACTTGTAATAATCTCAATTTTGACATGTTTTTTAAAAATTATTTCAAGTTTCTTAACATAATAAATTACATCGGAAGGTATGTGAAACTAATTTCTAAAACATATTGGAAGGCGTTCCCCACTTTAATTAACTAATTATTACGTTATTATAACCCAGGTATCCTATGAATAATCTCGAATGTATTCCTACTTGATTGACTATTAACGGATTATGACACTTGTACAGCATCATGTGGGTGTGGCAATAGACCAAGCTAGTTTGAGTTACATTTTTTCTTGACGACTTGTGATTTTAAATTATGATGAAATAAACAAAATCACACATTTAATTTACACTCTATAATTGGAGATTCTTTTAAAACAGT
>NW_020442195.1:0-1064 GCF_000699045.2 Agrilus planipennis
GCATTGTATAATATTTTAAAAAAAAAATGGGTCGATATTTTACAAACAAACCTGGAGAAATTAAATTTTTAAAGAACCAACAACTCACGAATTCTGATAAGCCAATAATGTATGCATGTGATAACACAAAGACATTAAAAAGTAAATACAGATAAAATGACGATTATATGCATATACATATGTATATACGTAAAAACCTGAAGATTACACAATATTAGACGAATTATAAAAGTATTATTAAACTTTTTCTACGAAAACAATTCAATACTGGAATATTCTTAGTAGACATTTAAATGAGTCATAATATTGCATAAAACTAATCAATTAAACACTGCTTCCTGTCTTCAATAATCTAGTTTTAATTTTGTAGTTTTAGTACCTGTTTCTGCCTCTAATATATATTTGACTAGACCAACTGTCAAGTTTGGACGCGTAAAGTCAAAAACTGAACCGCCAAAATCTATTTAAAAGTGAATGATGAGGATACCGTGGATAGAGAAGGTTAGAAATGAAGATATATTAGAAAGGATAGGAGAACAGAGGACTCCATAGAAGTCAATAAGAAGTAGACGAGATAGGTTAGTGGGACACCTTCTCATGCATGAAGGTCTAGTCAGAGACATATTAGAAGCAGAAACGGGAGTTAGGAGAGGTAGAGGTAGACCAGGATTAGATTACTGTTCGCAAATAGTTAAAGATATGGGTTGTTTTAGTTTTAAGAAAATGCAAAGATTAGCTCAGGATAGGAAACAGTGGAGGTGCGTGTCCAACCAGTTTTAGGACTGACGACCTTATGATGATGATAATATTTCTGTATATAACAAAGTAACTTTGAGCGCCATCGATATAATTTTTGAAGAAAGGGATATATTTGTTCTGGACCTCGATTGGTAAAGGTCTAGATTATCCCCCCCACCCCCGAAGGGAGGATTGAAAGAGGAGGT
The DNA here is from genome assembly GCF_000699045.2 of Agrilus planipennis. NCBI lineage: Eukaryota > Metazoa > Arthropoda > Insecta > Coleoptera > Buprestidae > Agrilus > Agrilus planipennis. The sequence goes on from NW_020442195.1 coordinate 945, forward strand.
CTCCCCCACCACTGTACCATAAAAACTTTGCGGCCGTCTCACCCCCATGAAAAGTTATGGGGGCTCAAAGTTTATTATTTTGTTGATTTTCATATGCTTGTGGGTATGTAAATGTAATTT
>NW_020442196.1:0-1026 GCF_000699045.2 Agrilus planipennis
TGTGTCTTAATAGTGTACAAATAACCATAGGAGCCTTTTTAAAGCAGTCATTTCGATACTGCACACAGATGCTTCCACTTTATTGAAGATAATCTTAATTTTCAGTTTTTAATTTCCCCCCCCCCCCTTTGAAAAATCTGCCTACATCACTGATGGCGTCGACAAATATGTTATTTCTTCAATACAATAGGTTTTGTTTTGCGAAATTAAAAAAAAAGTAGATACATTGCTCTAAACAATCGTACACACTGTGTTTACTTAATTTAGCAGCATATAGGGAAACTTTCTATTATTAACCTTATGATAAAAAGTTACCCGTTATAAAAAGTTCCGCATGGTTTAAAACACATAGTGACATGTTCAGACTTAATAGTTAAAAAGTAGCTACAAATATGCAGTTATATCTATCGATTGCTAAAATTATGATTTTGTATATGTATTTCATACTTTTACCTCTTAGGAGTGATTATTTATGCATGCTCATTAGCAATAATACAATTCCCATCAAAGATGCCGAGTAAATGACATGCTTGTTAGTCTTCTACTGAATGTCAAATATTAATTTTAAAATAAAAAAGGCAATAACACTGGTGACTTTGAGTTTGGAAGAAAAAATTAAAATAATTTTAGATGTGGGAGATGAAATACATTTAAAATTTCCGAACTCAAAGTCGTCGGCATTATTACTTTATTTGTTTTTAAGCTAACATTTGTGGGACAAAGGTTTGAAAAAATACACAGAATCATAATTTTAGCAATCCATGAATGGTTGCACATTTGTAACTATTTTTTAATTCTCAATAACTTTTCTTTATAAAGGTTTCTCTTATTTTAAAAAACAAAGGTTTTTTACTGTTATACAAATTTCATATTTTGTGCCAATACTTGTATATGACTGACAAATTATTAAGTCTGGTCATGTCATTACATGTTTTAGACCATGCAGGACTTCTTTTAGAGTCTTTTTTTTTCGTAAGATTGATAATAAAAATTTTTCACATATGCGGCCAACTTAAGTAGACACAC
>NW_020442197.1:0-1027 GCF_000699045.2 Agrilus planipennis
TTTTTTTTCAGAAAAGTATTTTGTATACTTTTCCAAACGTATTTTCTATTTGTAAAATGCAAAATGCATTTTTGCAGTTAAAAGTTTCCGATCAAACCGATATAAAATGACGAATGAAAGATGCTAACATTGACCATTGAAAGTATTGAAAACTTAAATAGGGACAAAGAGACATTCCATGAATGCCTTCTAATTCTTTAACCGATAAGACCCTAAAAAATTCTAAACTCCTTGGAAATGGATAATCTAAAATATTGGATCGATATCGTTTTCCGAGGTCCATAGAATTTTGAAGTTTCAAATTGATATTAGCACCTGCCAAATCACCACTATTCGTACCTTTAGCAAGGAACTACGAAATTCTATGAATTACGACATAACAACCCCCAAAAGCAATATCGAATTGATATACGCTAGCTGTGTAAAACTGAAAGCTGTAAGATGTTGTGGTGTACTAATAAATGCGTATAATCCAAAATCCTTAAAAAACGATTCGAAAATTTTCACTTATTAGATAAACTTAAAGCTCATCTCTAGTAATTAGTCAAACACCTAATTCAGTATTTTAAAAAATTCTACCTCTGAAAGGATCTGTCTTTTATAAATTAGTGTTTGCTCTGTTATTTACGAACTTCACGAATTTCTCCAATTAAAATTATGCTAGATTACCACATCTGAGATCATCAACGTAAAGATTAAATCAGTGATCTTACAATTTATCTTGGAAAACTAAAACGGTGGAGTAGTAAGTGAAACGTCGATTGTTGATTATAATAAATAAACATTGCAACATTGCTTTAGTCGTATATCTTGGCTTAACTTACAATACCAAGTTAAAAAGGGAGAAATATCGGAGACTTTTGTTATCAGTAATTCACAACAATCAAAAGTACTTTTCATTACTAAAGAGTACAACATTTTTATAAAAATATCAACTTCAAAAAAGTTTTCATGGTCAGTAATTCGCAATAGATATAGGAAAAGACCTTTAAAATTGAAAAAAAAAGGTATCTACAAAGGCAAATAA
>NW_020442198.1:0-1105 GCF_000699045.2 Agrilus planipennis
ATAACACAACGATTAATTCGGAAGTCTACTGTCATCAGCTGGACAAACTGAATGATGCACTTCAACAGAAAAGGTAAGAACTAATCAACAGGAAATGTGTAGTGCTTCACCAAGGCAACGCCAGACCTCACTCAAGTTTGGTCACTCGCCAAAAGCTTTTACAGCTTGAATATGATACAATGCTACACCCACCATATTCTCCAGACCTGGCACCATCGGATTATTATTTGTTCCGGTCATTCCAAAATTTTTTAGACGGTAAAACCTTCACCTCAAATGAGGAGGTCAAAAACCTCCTCGATCAGTTTTTTGCCAGCAAAGACCAAAAATTGTATGAGCGTGGAATTATGCTACTACCAGAAAGATGGCAAAAGGTGTTCGACCAGAACGGTCAATATATAATTTAATAAAGTATTTGTTTATTATACGAAAACTGTCTTTCATTTCCACAAAAAAAACGAAATGACTTTCTGAACAATCCTATATATAGCCATATACCATTTGAAAGAACTATAATGTTTGCATTTAAATCTTAAATCACCTCTTATTGTTTTTCAAAAAACACGTAAATATTAATTAAAAAGCATGAACGCAAGTTTCCATTTCTATCTTTTATTACTTTTAGTAACGTTTGTTTTACCATTTATATATTCAATAGGCAAAAATGAGTTTAATCCATGCGCCGAAGGTTTTGTTTTATTATTGACGTTTCGAGGAATGCTGCATTTTTGCATAAGTAATTTTTAGATTACGATTTCTGTAGTCCTCAAAGCACAAGCGCCACATGGCATATAAAATTTAATAAGAGACCCTAGACAAAAATTTTCAGTCTCTCACAGTCTTTCAGTCTTTCACAGTCTCTCAGTTATTGCCTAGGTGCTTTTATGGATCTCTCACAGTTTCTGTATGAGAGACTCGAATCATAAAATTGTTAATTCAGAGATTCGAGTGTCTCATAGAGAGACTGAATGAATAAAACTGAAAAATTGAGAGACTCGAGTCTCTCGTAGAAAGACTGGGATCTCTGAAATATGTTGAAAAAGAAAATTTTAACCATGTCTATCGAGACACCACTTGTTGAGAAATTCGAGTCTCTCGTTCAGAG
>NW_020442199.1:0-1025 GCF_000699045.2 Agrilus planipennis
TTTCGACAAAAACCGTTCTGTACTGAAGTCTGATTAAAAAGGTTGTTTATTCAATTGGACAGGCGCAATCATCATGTACACTGTTCTGAATAATGAAACAGCTGGGCAATTGCCTACATTACAACCATTTCGAATAAGATAATTAAATTGTAAACGACAAAAACGCGCCCAAAAAGTAAAATTCATTTAAATCTGTCTTTCTCTATCTAAATGTCAACTTATAAAACAAGAAAGTCAACTATTTTGTTCTTCTGCAACTATGAATAAAACAATGTTACAACAAAAGTAGTTAATGTTGTTAAATATTAACTGTCAAGAGAAATTAAAGATCTTGTTATAGACCAGTTGGAATCAGGGTCAAGTTAAACAAGTTTAAGAACACCACGCCCTAGCAAATTGTTCTAATCTATTTCAAAACGACTTGTACACACAACACGAAGGCTAAATAAAATGCATTTTAAATGAACAATTCTTTAAAATATCATCGACCTAATGATAATTATGCGAACAGGTTTAACCTACACTGACGTTAGCAGTTTTCCACTAAACCCTACATGAATGATCGATTATCACGTTTAATGGTTTGCAGGTACCAAAAATTAAATTACTATACGATTTTATAATAAATGCAGACACACCCTAGAAATTTTCGAAATTATTTGGTTTCCTTTAAAGTAAACCATTTCTTAAATAATTTCATCGGAAATAATAAAAACGTTACAACAAAAATGTCACACCATCAGGAGTTTACCTACTAAATTGTGATGATTGTGTTGAAATATACGCTGCACAAACAGATACGTCATTTTCAGAGAGAATAAAAGAACACAGAAAAAGTTTTAAAAATTAAACACCAGCTATGTTTACTTACTCTAAATATTTAAGTAAGTAACAAAAAGCAAAGGCTTTATAATAATATGAAAATTTTACATGTTGAAGACAAAGGTCGGAGAATAAACCTAAGTATTACAAATTCCATAAATTAATAAATTAAAAAACAATGAAGTATTTTAAAGTGGTAAATA
>NW_020442200.1:0-1024 GCF_000699045.2 Agrilus planipennis
CGTTTATTTAGAAATTACCAGGAAAAAAAGTTTATAAATGAACTGGTGTACATTAAAACTTATAATCTTCTGTTGTTGTTTCACTCTTCACATTAATAAATAAACCCCAAATGATTGGTACAATTTAAATTTATTGTAAGTTGCTGAACAAAACAGTGCGGTTAAACAACAGTAGTGTAATAAAATACTAGTGAATAATGCTTTATTAATTTTTAATATTTACGGTACACGGGTAGAGTATTTCACACTTGCATTGAGTGTTTTATAAACAGTTTAATTTGTCTTAGCACAGTATTGAGGCGAGTTTTAACATTCACCAAATAATTTTTTTATTAGTAGAAAAAATTTTCTCCTTTTAGTTTGTCGATTACTTTTCTAAAATAATTTCTTTTTAATTTAACCATTGCAAAACTTTAAAAGTCGATTTATTATAAAAATAAGACTGACTGATTTTAATTGAATATTTTCAATTTCGTTAAATACTGAAAAGCGACAGAATTATTATTTTTATATTATAATAATAGAGATATAAGCTAACGCAAAATAGAAACCCTATAAATAATACACCTTTTAAACTTAAAAGGAGTAATAAGTTAAACTTGAAGTACTTAATACATGTATGCACTAGTCTTTTGATTCTAATACAAGTGTAAAAATAATTTTCTTAATAGAGGTCATTTATAAAATATATCACGTAAAATTCAAGCATTTTTGACCCCCCTTTGTTTCGTTACATCACATTTTTTTTCCACGGCCTGAAAATTAAATGTATCTATGGATTTAGTTTATAGTTTATTTCTTGTGAAGAAACTGTTTCAATACTCTTATAGAGAAACATTGATTAAAAAATAAACGTTGGCCGCTGCTCCAATATTGTTATTGAGACTGCAGGTGATAGTCGCAAAAAATCATAATACAGATTTGCAGGTGCAACAAAAAAAATGCATTATTTTCTATTCCTTACTTTTTGTTAGTGATAAAGCATACGAGGTGCAAAGATCATAGACAAGTTTTTTTGTGTTAA
>NW_020442201.1:0-1023 GCF_000699045.2 Agrilus planipennis
TAAAGGTTTATGGTCACTTTCAACAACTACTTTTTTACCGTATATGTAATGACAAAATCTTTCGCAAGTAAAACAAATGGCTAATGTTTCTTTTTCTATTTGAGCATACGATTTTTCAGTATCATTCAAAGATTTACTTGCATAGGCAACTGGTAAATTATTTTGTAATAACACACATCCCAAACCATCTTTTGACGCATCTACAGATAAAGTTACTGGTTTTTTAACAACAAAATATTGCAACACAGGATTTTTTATTAAAATCTCTTTTAATCTTTGGTAACTTTGTTCAACATTTTCATCCCACACCCACGAAACGTCTTTTTTTATTAAATTTCTCAACTGTGAAGTTTCTTGTGAAACATTTGGAATATACCTGCTGACGTATGCTAACATCCCGAGAAAAGATTCCAACTCTATTTTGTTCTTTGGGCGTTCCATGTTTGTGATTGCTTTTACTTTTTCTTCATCGACTTTTATCCCCTCTTTCGAAAAATTATGCCCAACATATTTGACTCCATCAGCATTGAATTTACACTTTTTTGTGCTAAATGTGATACCCCATTCTTCTGCCCTTTTTAACACTTTTTCAACCCTTTCGTCGTACTGTTTTTCATTTTCGCCCCAGACCATGAGATCATCTGGATCAAAATCACCAAGGTGGAAAATTCTGAATTCTGTTTTATGATGCTATAGAGTAGAAGCTAAATATATTGATAATTACTCCAAATCATAACTAAACTTGTGTTTAAACTATATTTACCTTGGCAGAGCATAGAATTAAATACTTTTGACAGAGCTGCTCAGTCCGAAAAGGAAGTGGAAATGGGACCAAATCGCACAACAAACGTTTGACCACATCAAGCAGTGCACCCAACAGCCACTTCAGCTGAAACGTCCCGACTTCAACAAACCTTTCGTTCTACAGCGCTGATATTTCCTTTGTAATTTTCAGGGTCCAGTATTTCATTTAGTAGTATGATGATATTTGTCATTATTGTTTCATCCTGTATCAATTGGCGT
>NW_020442202.1:0-1025 GCF_000699045.2 Agrilus planipennis
TATTTTCGATAAATAAAATCGGTAAGTTGTCGTTAACTTAATTATCGGAGCTGATATGAACGGGAGGGAACTCAGCTAGTACCCGGGAAGGAATCGACTATCTATATTTTAACCAAAACTACCTGCGGGAGGGAATTCGGCATCACCGATTATATAGTTGCATATGCGCGAATAAAAATATATAGATCAAAAGTTTACCTTTCCAACTGTTAAATAATGAATAGTACCTATGCATATTTCTAAAAGTTCATTTAACAGCTGCACATAATTAATTAAGTGTTACTATCACAGCTAGAAAGTTAGATATTGCAATATCTGATCAAAAACTTGATTGAACCAATAAATCGTTTTTTGAGTATGGTATAAAATACTATGTCATTATAAAAAAGGATGAATAATTAGCACTTTTCTGGATTCTTACAATCGTTGCCATTTTTTGGTTGCAGTAAAAGTAGTTTTGCAATATAATATACAGTTGTGATATTTAAACAAAGAAGTAATTAAGAAGATTAGGTAAAACAAAAAAATACATTCTTTAATTTAGTTTTGTATTTTAATTGAGACACTAAAACCATCTCTTACAAAATCGTTTTTACAAAGTTAGAATAAGTTATAGTACGAAAAAAGTGTTGCATTAAATTTATCAGAATTTTGTAAAGATAATTGACTAAATTATAAGGATGTTATTTATCGTAATGGCGACACTAATGAGTATTTTAGCGTTTTAGTATCGACTGCCTAGAAATAAAGTGTAAAATATATACATAAAATAAGGAATTTACGCATTTACATTTAGGAATAACATAATAAGAAATTTTTCCACAATCGATGTAAGAACCGCTTTAATTTATTGAAACGATGTTAAGCAGGTAAAGGTTACATTCTTTAAAAAACTACAAATTCTGAAATATGAAAAAATTGTAGGTATAGTCTGTAAGTAGTTAAGAATATAAAAGTTTATTTTTTTTTTGTAGTTTTGTAATTTTACAAATATTCGACATGTAAAGGAGATAAAAAAGGCAAAA
>NW_020442203.1:0-514 GCF_000699045.2 Agrilus planipennis
AAAAAATTCGTTATTTATCTTCGACATTTATCTTAACACAAGCTAGAAAGAATAGAGGTAGACCTAGATTAGATTACTGTTCAAAAATAGTTAAGGATGTGGGATGTTCTACATAGTTATAGGGAAATGCGAATATTAGTTGAAGATACGAAATAGTGGAGGCGTGTGTCCAACCAGTTTTAGGATTGACGATCTCATGATGATGATAACGATTGGTTTCTCTTAAAGATACTGATACCAAAATTGTTTCTTTAGCTTTAGGTTTATCTAACAAGTAAAGTAAATTTTTTGGGTTATGGGTCTCTTAGTACACCGCAATATAGTTTATTTCAATTTGTTAGAATTGTGACCTTGAAGAAATCTGCGCGAATATAGAAAGAATACACACTAGGCGTGAGCAAGACAGAAATAGTTGGAACAAGCTTGAACGAGCAGAGCTCTCGATGGGCGGTCTTAGAAGATCGGCTAGAACTGTACAGTACTAGACGAAAATGTTTAGCAATTTCTTAAAACA
>NW_020442203.1:1865-3281 GCF_000699045.2 Agrilus planipennis
CTGACTTGAGGAATACATATTCTAATAGTACAATTTTTGTCTAAAATTTTTACATAAAAGTTTTAAGTAAAGTATTTTGTAACAAACGGTTGCCTATAAGTATACCTATAAACATAAACAATATTTACCGTAGGCATAAAATATTCATCATTATCATCATCATCATAAGGTCGTCAGTTCGAAGGCTGGTTGTCCTGAGGCAATCTTCGCATTTCCTGCAACTAGAACAACCCACATCCTGAACTAATTGCGAACAGTAATCTAATCCAGGTCTACCTCTACCCCTCCTAACTCCCCTTTCTGCCTCTAATATGTCTTTGACTAGACCTTAATGCATGAAGAGGTGTCCTATTAACGTATCTCGCCTATTTCTTATTGACTTCCATAGAGTCCTCTGTTCTCCTATTCTTTCTCATCATCATCATCATAAGGTCGTCAGTCCTAAGAGTGGTTAAACACGTACCTCCACTATTTCCTATCCTGAGCTAAACTTCGCATTTCCCTAAAACTAGAACAACCCACATTCTTCACTATTTGCCAACAGTAATCTAATCTAGGTCTACCTCTACCGCTCCTAACTCCCCTTTCTGCCTCTAATATGTCTCTAACTAGTCCTTCATGTCTGAGAAGGTGTCCTACCAACTTATCTCGCCTATTTTTTATTCACTTCCATAGAGTCCTCTGTTGTCATATTCTTTCTAATACCTCTTAATTTTTAACCTTTTCTATCCACGTTATCGTCATCATTCGCCTATAACNGTACAATTTTTGTCTAAAATTTTTACATAAAAGTTTTAAGTAAAGTATTTTGTAACAAACGGTTGCCTATAAGTATACCTATAAACATAAACAATATTTACCGTAGGCATAAAATATTCATCATTATCATCATCATCATAAGGTCGTCAGTTCGAAGGCTGGTTGTCCTGAGGCAATCTTCGCATTTCCTGCAACTAGAACAACCCACATCCTGAACTAATTGCGAACAGTAATCTAATCCAGGTCTACCTCTACCCCTCCTAACTCCCCTTTCTGCCTCTAATATGTCTTTGACTAGACCTTAATGCATGAAGAGGTGTCCTATTAACGTATCTCGCCTATTTCTTATTGACTTCCATAGAGTCCTCTGTTCTCCTATTCTTTCTCATCATCATCATCATAAGGTCGTCAGTCCTAAGAGTGGTTAAACACGTACCTCCACTATTTCCTATCCTGAGCTAAACTTCGCATTTCCCTAAAACTAGAACAACCCACATTCTTCACTATTTGCCAACAGTAATCTAATCTAGGTCTACCTCTACCCCTCCTAACTCCTCTTTCTGCCTCTAATATGTCTCTGACTAGACCTTCATGCCTGAGAAGGTGTCCTACCAACCTATCTCGCCTATTTTTTATTGACTTCCATAGAGTCCTCTG
>NW_020442203.1:4541-11572 GCF_000699045.2 Agrilus planipennis
TCAACAACTTTAAACAAATAATTGGTTCTTTAGTCAAATATTTAACGTACTCCAGAACAATCCTTTAAATAATCAAATTCAGTTATTATTATTATTATTTTCTTTCGACTTTTCAAATAACAGATGTTCTGCAAGAAGTTATACTGTTTCTTAGAAGCTTTTATTACGTTTTTAGGCATTTAATTTGCTTTTTCATAATTTGCTCGTAGTTTCTTTAGTGCTGTTAATATTTATATAACCCATATTCTAAAACTGTTTTTAATACTTCGCCTTACTGAAATTCTATGTCCGTCAAGTCATTTGAGTTCACCAATGATTCTAAATTAAACCCGTTATTTTTTATTTCCCAATAAAATAACAAAGCTTAATTAGTAATGGAACCAGAAACTGCGTTACAATTTTTAAAAAGACATTTAAACATTAGAGGTATTGGAGAAATGGTATCGTTTCTTAATGTTAACAAAACTTAATAGTGCAAGATAAAAAGACACTTTCACAAATGATTTGCCTGTGTTGTGGTTAAAAAGTCAAAGAAGATTCAGTCGTTTCCAAAACTCAACTGGACCGTTAATAATACAGCATTGACCATGACAGTAAAAATCAGCGAAATTAGGACCTAGTTTCATGAGCTAAAAGTGGAGATACCGTATTTCGGACAGTGGCTATTTTTGTTTCTCACGATTGATGTCACATCAATAAACATTTTTTTAAAATTATTTGCAGTTAACATATATCTGTCTATTATTACTAGCTTTTGTTTGCTGTTTCGTTCGTTTTATGAATTAGCTCGTAGATTTGTTAAAGAACTCTGACAAAACCTATCCTGTTGCTGGCGTTATCAAACACCGAAATGACTGGTCAATCCTATGTTTGACCAACCCCTATACGCAAACCTCGAAATGCATTCTAAAATTAAAAAAANATCTACTTAAATCTACTAAATACAATTGCTATACCCAATAAGTAATAAATAAAAAAGTAGCCTCTAGGTCACAACACCGCTTCTTGTGTTCCATAAAATAATTCCAATTAGTTACTTAAATATAAGTTAACAGTTTTTTAAAGCATTTCAAATAACATATTTAGTAGTACCCAATAAAAAAATTACACAATTTAAATAAATATATTTTAACTTAAGTAAATCTACATCTAAACGGATATATATTTATTTATTCATTTATTTCACGGGTTATACCCTTTATACATAATAATGTAACATAAATGCTTATCATAAATAAATAAAACGAAAGTAAATAAATTAAAAGTCAAAATTTGGATTATGGTAACGCTGTCGAATTTATGTTCAATTTAAAAATGAATCCAATAGATCATCTATTTCATACTATAATATTGTGTTATGAAAGTAGTAAATTCATGAGTAGAAATTTACTCATTTTTTTATTTATTCATTCTCGTTGTGTTAGTGAGTTTGTTTCATCGTGATTAACGTAGTATACAAATGTAAGGCCTTAGTTTTAGTGCTTATTTAGTGTTTGTTCTATTGTTAAACTTTTAACATTATTTGTAATGAACACATTATCTCCGCATTTGTTGCATATTGTAGTTTTCATACCACTGTTCAATAGCTCAGATTTTTAACTTATTGGATTTCGACTTAAAATGTAAAAACTCGTTTTAAAAAGTAAACCCTGTAAGTGAAGGTATTTACTCCAATGTCTACGTCTAGCTGAAATCGCCTATTATGGGATCACTCAAGCCAAATACGTTTGTATTTTACAAAGCTCAAAATAGTTTAAAAGCTATTACAGCGGCTTTTTCAAAAGATATATTTATAAGGAATAACAAAGGCCAATTCTATTTCGATATAATCATATTTTCGAGTTTAATTTTGTATTTGTCTTCGTTGTGTTCAGAAGTTAATTTGTTCAGCTGAAAACATCTTTCTTGCTTTAATAAGAATGTTTAATAACAAGTTCTTAGACAGAAATTTATTGAAACCATCAGACGCAGATCACGGTTTCGGTCATATTACATCTCAAAAGAGCGTCAGTCTATAAATTACCGACGAAAGCGATGTTAACTCCTAAGTTTATATAATATATAATATTATAGGTTACTGATTGGTATTTGTTGCTACAGAAGTACATATTCATGTGTTAGACACTATGTCTTACTACGGTTTTTCTTTTTTTTTTTTAATGAAGTATCGGCTGTCGCTAATTTTTAAAACTGAGTAACTCATGGAAATATAAATTATTTAGCATTTAGTGGTTGACATAATACGAACAGATGTACAAATAAATAAGCATTTAGAAATGTAGTGTGAGTACTTTAAGTGGTTAGTTAGCTAGAAATAAATAAGTCTGTTACTAGAAACTTTATTATACCATAAAATTTGAATTGGATACTTTTAAGGCAAAATAAAAAAATTGAATACCATTCTACATGCGAGTGCCAAAGCAAGGTATATAAGCTTTTTTCTAAGGTATATCTAATACTCTTTAACGAAGTATTGCCCAAGACGGAAAGCAGCATAGCAGCCCAGTGTTGGATTAATTTCCTTCATTATGACTCGGCATAATATTAGCTACTTAATCTTGAGTTAATATTGTTTACTAAGTCTTGGCCCAATATTGGCTACCCAATCTTGTAATAGTATTGTTCATTAAGTCTTGGTTCAGCATTGGCTGTCCAACCGCGGACTAAGCTTGCCGACCAGACTCGGACCGAAGTGACAATCCAGACATTTACCATGCTCGGTTCAATATTGGTTGTCAATTTCAGACCAGAATTGAACAACCTTGGGTCATGCTTGAACCGAGTTTGGTCCTGTCGTGATGTCCTGCAAGAATGGTACTTTTTATGCATACCACCCAATGCATAAATGCACAATATGTTCTGCAACGCTCGATTTCCTTTTACTCCTGCACCCTTTTCGCATTAAATCACTTAAGAGCGGTAAAAGGCGATAAGTAGCAAATTTTTTCCAAGTCTTCACAGCTATTAGTCTGTGACTCCCTAACTTAAACTCGTATTGCTATATTATTCATCTCTAAAGCATGTTTAGAGAAACTAGGGAGTGCTCCAATAAAATATAAAGCTTGTATCAACTTGTAGCCTTAACTGTTTATTTTTTCTATGTTAGTTTCAAACGTAACTCGTTTTACCAGCAATAAAAGAAGATGAATGCGTTTTAACTTTGAAAGTTAACACATTAAAACTTTCAGAGAAGAAGTTGTTATCTTACCGAAGATTTGGGACAATTTAAAGATCTTAAACGAATTTCGAGATTCAAATATTATTTTTGTTTGAATGTTCACTAGAGATTAAGAAAATTACGGTAAGTGCGTTTAATCACTATTTATTGTAAATTATGTTTTAATAAATTTTAAAATAGTATGAGAGGCTGCCTGAGTCACTAGCCCTGTTCGTTATTGAGATATTCCCCTCAAAATGATATTCTTGCACATGCACAATAACTTTTTCATGGAGTACGCACGCCCAAAATTAATACATTGTCAATAATAATAGTATTTATTAATTTTGAGCATGCGCGAGCGCATCACTTTGAATGGAAAATCTCAGTAACGAACACAGCCACTACTAACTTCTTTACAAAAACTAAAAAAAAAAACATTTGGTTATTTCATTCCCACGAGCCACTAATGCTGGTGGGCAGGCAGTCCCTCCGGACTACGTCGGAAGGTAAGGCGGAAGGCCCTCATCAGCCTGCTTTCAGGAATCGTGGGAATGGGTGGGTGGTGGTTCGGGTGAGAAAGATAAGATGGACGAAATGAAGNTTTTTTTTTTAATGAAGTATCGGCTGTCGCTAATTTTTAAAACTGAGTAACTCATGAAAATATAAATTATTTAGCATTTAGTGGTTGACATAATACGAACAGATGTACAAATAAATAAGCATTTAGAAATGTAGTGTGAGTACTTTAAGTGGTTAGTTAGCTAGAAATAAATAAGTCTGTTACTAGAAACTTTATTATACCATAAAATTTGAATTGGATACTTTTAAGGCAAAATAAAAAAATTGAATACCATTCTACATGCGAGTGCCAAAGCAAGGTATATAAGCTTTTTTCTAAGGTATATCTAATACTCTTTAACGAAGTATTGCCCAAGACGGAAAGCAGCATAGCAGCCCAGTGTTGGATTAATTTCCTTCATTATGACTCGGCATAATATTAGCTACTTAATCTTGAGTTAATATTGTTTATTAAGTCTTGGCCCAATATTGGCTACCCAATCTTGTAATAGTATTGTTCATTAAGTCTTGGTTCAGCATTGGCTGTCCAACCGCGGACTAAGCTTGCCGACCAGACTCGGACCGAAGTGACAATCCAGACATTTACCATGCTCGGTTCAATATTGGTTGTCAATTTCAGACCAGAATTGAACAACCTTGGGTCATGCTTGAACCGAGTTTGGTCCTGTCGTGATGTCCTGCAAGAATGGTACTTTTTATGCATACCACCCAATGCATAAATGCACAATATGTTCTGCAACGCTCGATTTCCTTTTACTCCTGCACCCTTTTCGCATTAAATCACTTAAGAGCGGTAAAAGGCGATAAGTAGCAAATTTTTTCCAAGTCTTCACAGCTATTAGTCTGTGACTCCCTAACTTAAACTCGTATTGCTATATTATTCATCTCTAAAGCATGTTTAGAGAAATTAGGGAGTGCTCCAATAAAATATAAAGCTTGTATCAACTTGTTGCCTTAACTGTTTATTTTTTCTATGAATGAGAAAATGCAAAAGGTCTCTCTGAGGGCTGGTGTTCTCACACAGAATACCTCTTTTGCTCCTCCTAGAGCTGCTTCTCAGAAATCGGCCACTACCCAGTAGATGGTCCTTGCAGAAATTATTTTGTTGTCGATAATAAATACAATTGTTTTATAATAAATGTCAGGTACCAAAAACTTGCCGTTCAGTGTTAAAAATTTTATTATTGATTACCTAAAAAACTCCAGTTAGTGAACGTTTTAAAAGAAAGAAAAACAAGTGGAAATGAACTTAAACGTACCTATATATTATACAGGAAAAATAATGAGCATTTTACTTTTCTTATTTAGTCAAAGTTAGTTTCAAACGTAACTCGTTTTACCAGCAATAAAAGAAGATGAATGCGTTTTAACTTTGAAAGTTAACACATTAAAACTTTCAGAGAAGAAGTTGTTATCTTACCGAAGATTTGGGACAATTTAAAGATCTTAAACGAATTTCGAGATTCAAATATTATTTTAGTTTGAATGTTCAGTAGATATTAAGAAAATTACGGTTAGTACGATTAATCACTATTTATTGTAAATTATGTTTTAATACATTTTAAAATAGTATGAAAGGCTACTTGAGTCACTAGCCGTGTTCGTCGCTCAAAGTTATGTGCTCGGACATGCGCAATAGCTTTTTATAGAGTACGCATGCTCAAAATTAATAAATTGTATGTTCTAGCATTAATAATAATAATATTTATTAACTTTGAGCATGCGCGAGCGCATCACCTTGAATGGAAAATCTCAGTAGCGAACACGGCCACTACGTACTTCTTTACAAAAACAAAAAAGACTTTTGGGTGTTTTATTCCCACCAGCCACTAATGCTGGTGGGCGGGCAGTCCCTCTTGACTACGTCGGAAGGTAGGGCGGAAGACCCTCTTCGGCCTCCTATCAGGAATCATGGGAATGGGTGGGTGGTGGTTCGGGTGAGAAAGATGAGACGGACGAAATGAAGACAGAAGACAGTGAAAGATTATCTGTTGAATATTACTACCCCAGCATTTGCCTAAGTGATTCAAGAAAACCACAGAATAATGTGGACCAAGGCAGACTTGTAACAGAGTTGTCTTCTTTGAAATTGAAGATTTCATCCTACGGGTGTAAATACGTAAATATCATGCCATATTATTGTAACAACGACTGTTCTATAGTGACTCACCTGCACTTATGATTGACGTTGTATTGGTGAATTAGTTTATTGAACTGCGCATCGATTGCCTCATACAAGATTTAAACGTTAAAAGAATAAACGGCGACTAGAGGTTGGCTGTTAACATAAACACCCTGCATTACACTTATTCTAACAAATAAACAACACATGAGTAAAACAATACAAAAAAAATACTACACTAATACTGGTAATCACTAGCTGATTGAGTACAGCGTTGCGGGGCGTATTTCAATACCAGGGCCGGAATTGAATTTACTTGTACTTTCAACTAATACCTACGTTTTTTTCTCGAAAACGGTCAATTTTCGAACATACAAACATCTACTTAATTTCCCTACTTTATAATGCTCTATCACCTCCTATAAGCTCGGCACTTATTTATGTTACACTTTGTACTTTCAAAACCAATAGTATTACCTTTTATTTGCGCGATGAAGATGAAAGCAGTATATCTTATAAAAAAAGTGTAAGCGAAATTGATATTTAGGGTTATGCAAAGCTTTTATTTGATTGCTTGGGATCATATGGTTACGGTAGGAAGATGTGTGGTCATGTCCTTCCCTTTGTTTACAGAAATTTGCGATTTCAAAGATCAGTGAGGTCCCTAGCTGCTAAAAATGTAATCTAGAAAGCAGGTAATCGGGTGCGTATCGCATGTTTGTTCTTGTTTGGTTATCGTAAGGTATTTATGTACCTATATACTTTAGCAAATAGGTACTACTAAAGTGCACGAAAAACGACTTTTGTTTGCTTAAAATGACTCGTATGAAGAGTTACTGACGTCCAAGCCAGGAAGCAAACCCGAAATATACCTAACATAATGCAATGTTTGTGAGTTTAACAAATTAACTTTTAAGACTCACAACGACAAAAACTACTTATTTACACTAATTATTATTGAACTTAAAAACTATTAAATTATTACTAACTTAGGTGATAACTTACTCTATTTATTTACAGTACTGTTACTATATCACTATTGACTGTGCTGTCAATTTATTTCCAGATTCACTTCTGCAACGGTCAATTTATTGCTCACTCTCGCGCCGATCGTCTCTTTCTTTAAATACTCTTTTGTTCCCTTTCGGGAACTTTCTCGAGCCGTCCGGA
>NW_020442203.1:15292-23867 GCF_000699045.2 Agrilus planipennis
TGTGGCTACACATATTTGCCACATATATTTTTGTTACGATATGATATCACTTATATATTTTTGATATTTGATATATTGATATTTTTCCCAACTCAATATTGTAACGTATAATTCAATTCTTTCTTTTGTAAATATTTCCTATTGTTATTATGTAAATATGCTTTCAAATGTATCTTCTCAAAACCTTTTGTATCTGTACCTTTCTATTATTCTCTCTACAAATTACTTTACTACTTGTACTTTCCACTAATCCCTTAACATTTTAATTTCGTTTACTAACAGCATGAGCTGTATAATTCTTATTACTTCTTAATTGCATTTTAATATTGGGTTTCTAGGTACATTGGGGCGAAATCTTTTTCTTAGTATTTCATCTAATCACTCTTTCCAAGTTTCATTCTCTTCTGATTCGATCCCTACTTTAGTTAAAATACTTCTAGCTCCACCCTTTTAATCTTCGTTAAAATTTATTTTCAAGACTACTAACACTTCCGATCTATTATTCAACTGTTCTACTTCATCCTTCAGCGATCGTTAATTAAATTTGTTAAGTTTTAATTGTGTTTTATTCAGTAATTTTACTTTTGCAAAGTGTGTTTAATTCCACCAAAAAACCTAAATTGGTGACCCCTACGAAGAACAAGTAGAGAATCTTCTGAGTGCCCGACGAAGAACAAGTAGAGAATCTTCTGAGTGCCCGACGAAGAACAAATAGTGCCCGACGGAAAAGCGAAAGTGCGATCCAGCGAAAAGCAAAGTATTATCCAACAAATAGTGACAAAACTGTGGTAGTACACGTCCAAAAAACTGTAAGTACATTTGCTGTGTATTATTTGTGTGTGCGCGAGTCGTGATTGTTTCTCGAAAATGGCTTTGCACAATTCTGTCGGGAATAGTAGCCAGACATCAACCGATTCAGAAATCGCATTGTCCGTCAACCGCGTCGCATTTCGTGTACCATCGTTCATCCCTGCAGATCCAGAGTTATGGTTTGCAATGGTGGAAAGTAGCTTTGCAAATGCGAAAGTGACTACCGACGCCACCAAGTTCAGTTGCGTCATAGAAGCCTTGGAGCCACGATACGCCTTAGAAGTTAGAGACATCATAGTCAACAAGCCTGAAAGGGACGCATACGAGATACTAAAAGCAGAGTTGGTCAAAAGGCTCAGCACGTCCCAGGAGCAGAAAACCAGACGCCTACTAGAGATGGAAGAGTTAGGGGACCGAAAGCCGTCGCAATTTCTCCGTCATCTAAAAGGACTTGCAGGCAGCACCGTTCCCGAGTCCATGCTGCGGACGCTGTGGTTCGCTCGCATACCAACAAGCATGCAAGCTATTTTAGCCGCACATCGCGACCTATCATTAGAAAAGTTGGCTGACTTAGCTGACTCTATTATGGACCTAACGGACAATCGCCCACGAGTAGCAGAAACCATGTCGTCCCCTGGTGATCAATTAGCAGCACAACTACAGCAGCTAACTCTTACGCTACAGAGAGAGAGATCGCATCAATTAAACAAGAAGTGTCCGAACTGCGATACCAACATAAACAACGGTCAAGATCGCGTTCCAGTTCACGTCCTCGTTTCCGAAACCGCAGTGCATCCAGTGGTAGTTGTTGGTACTATAGGAAATTTGGGTCCAACGCTCGAAAATGCACCCAACCCTGTTCTTTCCAGACGACAGATTCGGGAAACGCTACGGGGAGTCGTTGATGTCGGCGGACGACCTAGGCCCCTCAGTATCTCGCCGCATCTTCGTGACCGACGTCCAAACCAAAACACAGTTCCTGATAGATACCGGAGCTGATTTGTGTGTATATCCCCGTTCGCTCGTAAAGGGACCGTGTCAAAAGTCAACATATCAACTTTGCGCAGCCAATGGA
This sequence comes from Agrilus planipennis, assembly GCF_000699045.2. NCBI lineage: Eukaryota > Metazoa > Arthropoda > Insecta > Coleoptera > Buprestidae > Agrilus > Agrilus planipennis. The sequence continues at coordinate 17,178 of NW_020442203.1, forward strand.
ACAACAATAGCGACTTTCGGTACAATCACCTTAACTCTCAACCTCGGTCTACGTCGTGATTTTTCGTGGAGATTTGTAGTTGCTGACGTCTCAAAGCCCATAATAGGTGTCGATTTTCTTTCATATTACAATCTTCTGGTAGATGTAAGAAATCGAAAACTCCAGGTTGCGACGACACAAATCACTGCTAGAGGGACAGCCGCGAACGGAAGTCTTCCGTGTATCAAGACCATTTCCGGTTCTACAATTTTTCATGAACTGCTATCCAAGTTTCCGGAAATAACGCGACCAGATGGAGTGGTGAAGAGCACGAGACATCACACCAAGCATCATATCGAAACTACGCCAGGGCCACCCGTTGCTCATAAACCGCGACGGCTAGCCCCAGACAAGCTAAAAATTGCCAAAAAGAAGTTCGATATCATGCTGAGAACAGGAATTGCAAGACCCTCCAAAAGCTGCTGGTCCTCTCCACTTCACATGGTGCCGAAGCAAGGGAATGAATGGAGACCGTGTGGTGACTACCGGAGCTTGAACGCTCGTACGAAACCCGACAGATATCCGGTACGTCACATTCACGACTTTTCGCAGACACTCTCCAACAAAAAAATCTTCTCTACCATAAACCTTGTGAAGGCCTTTCACCAGATTCCGGTCGCTGAAGAAGACATAATGAAAACAGCGATAACCACACCGTTCGGGTTGTACGAATTTCCGTACATGGGTTTTGGACTTCGGAACGCTGCGCAGACCTTTCAGAGATTTATAGATGAAGTGCTTCGTGGAATGGACTTTTGTTATGCTTACATCAGAAACGCCAGAGCAGCACGAATGTCATCTAAGGGCGCTATTTGAGCGTCTACAGTTCTACGGCGTGGTCATTAACCCCGCGAAGTGTGTGTTTGGCGAATCAAAAGTTAAGTTTCTCGGGTATCTCGTGTCTAGTGAAGGAACGCAGCCTCTTCCTGAGAAAGTAGAAGCCATTCGTTCGTATCCGTTGCCGGAAACTGTGAAACAACTTCGTCGCTTTTTGGGCATGTTGAATTTCTACAGGCGATTTATTCCTAATGCAGCAACAGTCCAAGCAGTGCTGAATAACTTATTACAAGGCAACGCAAAAGGCAAAACACCAGTGGTATGGACAACAACAACCAAAGAGGCATTTGAGGTATGCAAGGATAGTTTAGCCCAAGCTACCTTGCTTGCTCATCCTACACCCGACTCGCCACTAGCAGTTTTCTCTGACGCATCAGATTTAACCATTGGTGCAGTCCTACAACAATTAGTCGATTCATCATGGCAACCATTGGCATTTTTCTCGAGAAAACTGACGACAACAGAGAGAAAGTATGCAGCCTACGACAGGGAGCTACTAGCTATATACGAAGCCATAAAATATTTTCGACACATGGTAGAAGGCAGACAATTCAGCATATTCACCGATCATCGACCGCTGACATTTGCGTTCAAGAAAAAAGAAAAACAGTGCACGCCTCGTCAATTCAGGTATTTAGACTTNTTGCCAGTAATAACACACAGTGATAATAGCCAAGAATAATAAAAGAAAAATTTATTTAATGAAACATGTACTGTTGTACAGGAGGCAGATCTAGAACTAACAATTAAAACAAAATTATATTCGCTGCTGCCCACCGCTGCTGTTTTGCGAACCTGCTTATTAGACAAAACATCCGGTATCGGAGCAGAAAACGATAACACAATAAAGGTGTCTAAAAGTTAACACAAACAGATATTCATATTGTACATATAAAGTTTTCTTTGTTAATTAATTTTAACACTCTCCCTAAAACTTAATAGGTACAAGTTACATTAAGCGAATGACAAAAAAAATATTAAACACAAACATCATTCTTAAATGCTAAACCCAGTTTATTTCTTAACATTTCAAATCTGGGTTTCCCTAATGCTTTAGTAAACACATCAGCCACTTGATTCTCGCTAGTAACATAAATCAAATCAATAATACCTTTTATATAAAGATCTCTTATAAAATAAAACCGCACATCAATATGTTTAGATCTCTGATGAAATTCGGCATTTTTAACGAGTTTTATTGCACTGACATTATCTACTCGTAGCACATTTTTATTTATTTTCACACCGATCTCGTTAAACAATCGATTTAACCACACAATTTCTTTCACTGCTTCAGCCGCACTTACGAATTCTGCTTCTGATGTAGAAAGCGCTACACATTGTTGTTTTCTACTTTTCCATACAACAGCTGCATTTCCCAACTTGCAAAGCACTCCGGTGGTCGATTTCCTTGGGATTTTGTCCCCAGCGTAGTCGGAATCACTAAAGGCTTCGAACCCTTCTTCCTTGTTGTAAAATAACCCAAGTTCCAATGTTCCCTTGATGTAACGAGAAAGATTCGTTTGACCAATTGAACATGAGCACTAGCAGGTTTATCCAATGCTCTGGATGCCACACCAACGGCGAAAGCTATATCTGGTCTAGATATGACTTGCAAATACATCAGGCTGCCAACCGCTTCTCTATAAGGAAAGTCTTTTATTTCAGTTCTTTCATTAATTTCCTCATCCCAACCACTTTGAATTGGCGTAGATACTGTCTTGCATTCTGACATATTGAACTTTTCTAAAACTTTTCTTGCATAGATCGTCTGACAAACAAATAACGATCCATTCACTTTCGTAATTTCCATTCCAAGAAAACTACCAACTGTTCGAAATATTTTGGTTTCAAATCTTCGAGATAAACTCCCCAAAAACTCTTCAGCAAAACTTTCGTCTTCTGCTACTATTAATCCATCGTCTACATACAGAACAACCAATGCTCTTTCTGGTCTTTTACTAATAAATAAACATGGATCTGCAGTACTCTCCCTGAAACCTTGACTTTGCAGGAATTCCAGCAACGTAAAGCCTGCTTTAATCCATACAAACTTTTTAAAAGCTTGCACACTTTTAGTGAACCGTCTTCGTAACCCTCTGGTTGCTTCATGTAAATTTCTTCATGAAGTGTTCCACACAGAAATGCAGTCTTGATATCGAATTGTCGAAGACTCATATCTTGCATAGCTGCTGTGGCTAACAAAACTCTCACTGTATCGTACCTCACCACTGGACTAAAAGTCTCTGTATAATCAATACCTCTCTTTTGAGAATAACCTTTTATAACTAGACGAGCTTTATAAAAAGTTGGACATCCATTGGCGTCATTTTTGATCTTATAAACCCAACGATTGTCTATGACGTTTTTATTTGGTGGTCTATCTACTAAAGTCCATGTTTTATTTTTGAATAGCGAACGTATCTCATCATCCATTACTAGTTTCCATTGTTCTGAATCAGCTGATTTCATAGCTTCTTCATAATTAGCCGGTTCTTTTGAGGCAAACATCGCTACAGGTACACCATAAAAATCCGGTTGTCTTAATTTATGTCTATCACGTAATCTTGGAAGTTCTTTTTCTTCTTTCTTTAAAACGACTTCGGATGTATCATCTACATCTCCATTTGAATTGAGATCATCTGACTTGGTTTCCACCTTGTTATCTACAGGCACCATTTTGTCAGTAACTTCCTTTTTAAAAATCACATCATGACTTAAAACGACATCGTGTAGTTCTGGAATCCAAACACGATACCCCGCAACTCCTTTTGTGTAACCAACAAAATAGCCACGTAAAGCTTTTTTGTCTAACTTTTGACGTTTTTGTTGTGGAACATGGGCGAAGCATTCAGTTCCAAAAACCTTGAAATTTTCAAATTTTGGTTTCTTGTCTTACCAAAGCTCAAAGGGACTTTTGCCTGCAAATTTCGTTGCTCCCGTTCTGTTTATCACATACACGGCTGTATTGACTGCCTCAGCCCATAAAAATTTTGGTAAATCTGGTTTAGAATAAAGAAGAGAACGTGCCGTTTCCATAATAGTTCTATTCTCTCTTTCTGCCGAACCATTCTGTTGGGGTGTGTATGGTGTTGAAACCGTGTGCTTGATTCCATTACGATTTAAGAAAGCGCGAACCTCTTTGTTGGTGTACTCAGTTCCGCCATCGGTTCTTAATTCTTTAATGTTTCTACCAAAACGCGTCCGAATTTCCGCACAAAATAGTTCAAGTTTTTCTTTTACTTCTGATTTTTGATTCAAAAAATAAACAACCCGGTATCCACTTAAATCGTCTTTGAAAAGTACAAAGTAACGTTTCATACCTGGTGACCGCACACTCATGGGTCCACAAACATCGGAATGGATGAGGTCTCTTATTTCTTTTGCAGATTCTTTTCTTCTTCCGAAGGTTTGTCGATGCATCTTCCCAAATGCACACCCGTCACACAAGTCATCATCGTCAACTTCAGATACTTTCACATCGTTTTGTTTTAGAACATCCCGAACATGTCGCTTATTTTGATGAACAAGTCTTTCGTGTCACACTTGAAGTGAATTGTCGGAGTTCGCGACGCACGCAGATTTCGGTAAGACGACCCGTAAAACGATACGATAAAGGTTTTTAAATTCTTTACCGATTGCTTCAATTTTCTCGTTTCGCGTAAACACACGCCGTTTTGCTTTTTCACTGATAACAAAATCGACACCACGTTTTGATGCTGCCTTTACGGAAAATAAATTGTGCACCATACCTGGAACATACAGTACATCGTACATTTTTCCGGAAAGCCATACGGAACCATTGAAAGTTTGAACATTAATTACACCACGACCCAACGCCGTTAATTTGGAACCGTTTCCAATTTTAATCATAACTGGATCAGCAAATTGTTCGAATTCACAAAACCATTCCATTCTTTTGGTCATGTGGTCCGATGCTCCAGAGTCAATCAACCACTGATCGTTATCACTATCGATAGGCACAGTAGTGGGCACGGTACCAACGAATGCATGCTGTTCATCCGTACTACTACTAGATTCACCTCGCGATTTCGACTTTTTAGGACAGTCTTTCTTTAGATGCCGTTTCGAGCCGCACAAAGCACATCCCGAACAATCTTTCCGAAAATGGTCAGTTTTTCCACACGTAAAACAACGAAGTTGCTTCTTAAACGTTTTTCCCCGGACAATTCCCTCACTTCTATGAATCTTTTGCTTAGATAACAAAGCAACTGTTGATTCAACTTCTTGTTCTTCTTGCTTTTGCATGCGCATCTCTTCAGTTAAAAGGCGAGTTGTTAGGACTTCCAGCGTTCCTTTGTTTGGTTCTGTGGAATCCCACGCACTATGAAAATAGTTATATTTGGATGGCAAAGTCGATAATATTCTCGTCATCAACATAGATTCCGGAATTTCTCCATCAAGCTTTTTCATTTTGTTCGCCAGTTACTCTAACTTGGACACATGTTGCGCCATGTTACCTCCAGATTCCCACTTGTACTCAAAAAATTGCTTTTGTATTAAGGACAAGCTTTCGTCTGACTTTAGGTCGTAAACACTATGCAACTTTTGCCACATATCACGCGCTGTCTCGCAATTCATTAATAATTGCAACGGTTTTGCTTCCACGGACGTAACAAACAATTTTCGAGCAAATCTGTCAGCCTTTGTCCATTTCTTTAATTTCTTTTCGAATTCCGTTTCGAATTTGGTTTTTCTTCAGTTCCTTGATAAACGGCCAATGCATCTTCACTATCCAATATAATTTGCACTATAAACTGCCACATTTGCCAATTATCTGCATCACGTAATTTCTCAATTTTTAATTTGTCGGCCTCTATTTCGCAATACACAGTAAAACTGCTCGTATCGAAACAATTGAAAAACTCCCGATCAAACTACCGAAAAACTCACGAAAAACGTATTTTCGAATATTATTTTTTGCTACTTGTGTTCTGGGCCCATAACCTGTTGCGTATTGCCAGTAATAACACACAGTGATAATAGCCAAGAATAATAAAAGAAAAATTTATTTAATGAAACATGTACTGTTGTACAGGAGGCAGATCTAGAACTAACAATTAAAGCAATATTATATTCGCTGCTGTCCACCGCTGCTTTTTTGCGTACCTGCTTATTAGACAAAAAATCCGGTATCGGAGCAGAAAACGATAACACAATAAAGGTGTCTAAAAGTTAACACAAACAGATATTCATATTGTACATATAAAATTTTCTTTGTTAATTAACTTTAACAAAAACAACATCTTATCCGCACTTTAGTAACATTCTTAAATATGATGGAATTAGTTTCCCCATTACATTGAATAATGTTAATAAATTTGAAAAAATGAACAATTTATCGATTAATATCTTCACAATTGATAAAAATACTATCACGCCACTCTCTCTTAGTAAGACAGATTTTTCACCTCGTATTAATTTATTAATGGTTCCATGTATAGAAAAAAATGTTAATGATATGGTTGATAGTGATGATGAAAGCATTTTTTCAGAATCTGATAGTGAAGTAACTAAGAATGTAGTTAAGTCAAATAGAATATTTCATTTTACATTAATTAATAACCTTTCACGGCTATTAAATAGGCAAATGAAAAACAGAAAAAACAAAAAATGGATATGTAACCGTTGTTTAAACAACTTCACAACAGAAGAAAATCTACAAAGACATTTGATTGACTGTCAAAATTTAAACAAAACTAAAATTACTTTACCAAATGATAGCGAGAAATATTTAAGATTTAAAAATTTTAAAAATAGGGAATATGTACCGTTCGTAATATATGCAGATCT
>NW_020442203.1:24017-41158 GCF_000699045.2 Agrilus planipennis
AATTCTCCATTGCCATGGTACGCCAGAAAACCTCGTCGGCCTGATGGTTCGTTGCGAGGAAAATTGGAAGGCAGTGGCCGATGCAGCGGCCAAGATGATGAAAACTCTCCAAGGAGATCGACCAAGGAGACGCCCACAGCGACAACAATGAAGTAGGCAGCAACTAGCCAGTCCTCCCCGGGCGAAGTAATGCCTGACGGCGGTTCCGCGCGGGGTGCAATGGAGTATCCTCAAGAGTTTAGGGTTTTTAGTGGGTATGTTCTAGAGATGGGATTACTAGTCTAGTAATCACGTGCCTAGTCCGAGCCGCCACACTCGGAAAGTCAGGAGACTTTCCGGTCAGTAAATAACCAGCATTTTCCCTAAGTACGTACCACCTAACATACCATTCAACTATACGTATACACACATGTATGATTCAAATACGTATACTATACAAATACATGCTCTGCCCGGCCAGCTACGGGAGACATGGTACACTCGTACATACACACACACACGCCGCTTGTTGTATCAACCAGTTTTAGGGAACGATCAAGCGGGTCGAGTCGGTGGCCCAGCCCGTTAACGTTGTGATCGGTCGTCGTCGTACTCTCGCACTCGTACTCGGTTCGAACCCCGGCCGCGCGAAAAAAATCGTCTACGGCAACTAACCATCATCCATCCAATACACACCACACACGATACAGACACACATAGACAACACACAAATACACATACACACACAAAAAATAACGCACACAAACACAAAAATATAACACACACACACACGCACAAAACGCACATGCTCAATAAACATCCCCTACAGCCACCCATAACTGCAGCAACAGCGACGTCTACGATGGGAGGGGGTTGTAGGGTGTGTTTGCCGAGCATGTGTGTAGGTGTGCGTGTGTGTGTGCATTCTTCGGCCTAGCCGAAGAATGACCTTCTTATTCCTCTACAGCCAAAGAATGACCTTCATCAACTGAAGAATGACCTCCAAAGGCGCCGAAGGACTGGACGATGGTCAGAACTGGATGGACAGGCCATCCGGAGTCCCAGAAGCGACATTGTATTACTACTTCGGAGCAATTCTTTTTCAACATGATAAACAACTAAAGGTGGTATCATATTTCTCTCGGAGGGCCAGTACTATTGAATGGAACTATCATTCATACGAGTTAGAAAGGTATTTTACGCGATCAAACATTTTCGTGTTTATCTGTTAGGCGTGCCGTTTAAATTAGTAACGGACTGTAACTCTTTAAAACTTACACAAAACAAAAAGAACATAATTCCACGAATAGCACGCTGGTGGCTTTATCTTCAAGACTAATTCTGAAATTGAATACCGCAAAGGAAAATACATACCGCACGCCGATTATTTTAGCAGAAACCCATTACCTACAGAATATAANTTTCTCGAAGAGTTCCTTTGGGCGTGCCCAGAAATCGGAGAGCATCAAAATTGACTCTGAGAACGTGATTGCAGATTGTCTGCCGGTTTAATATCTGAAAATATATATTTTTTGTATGTAAACATTTAATGACAGACACTTCTTCCGGTTGCTACTATAATCTATAGAATTTCAAAGCTGCGAAAATTTTATACAACTGCGTTATTTCTGCAAAGCTAAAAATTATATATGCCATTTATATTATTATTGCATACACATATTCAAAAAAACAGATAGATAGGTCGGTTCTGACATCCAGACAGACCACATATTACTTTCTTAGTCGTACTAACGAAGGCGCACGATTTTGACTCCCTCACTCTTCATCTCGCAGGTAACTCCTATTGAAGCACCTTTGTAAAAATAATAGAACATGTTAATTAAATATACACCATTTTTTTAAGCTGCTTTAAATGAAAGAAATGTCTTCCTCTACAATTTAAGTTGAATTTTACTTGATCTTCACTCCATTAGTTGACCCTCCCTAGGAAAAGAAATATCCCTTATGCCAGGAATGTCGTCATGGAAAGTTTGTTCGAGAAGCANATGTTCCTGAACTTGCCACTAACCTTCTTTCTGTAAGCCAAATAATACAGAATGGCTGTCAAGTGCAATTTGACAAACAAGGTTGCAGGATATTTAATAAAAATGATTAACAAGTGACACATGCAAGATTGAAGAATAATATGTACCGGCTTAATACACATAGTGTTCCAGCATACATATCTGCAACAGAAGAAAATGATCCTTACCTATGACATCAACGAATGGCTCATCGGAACTTTGAAGACCTAAACCAACTATCTGAAAGTACAGGGGCAAAAATTGAAAATAAAGACAAAGTTGTATGTATATCATGTATGGAAGGGAAATAGGTAAGAAATCCATTTTTTCTACAATTTTTATTAACAATGTAAAATACCAAATATCAAATAAGCCATTTGAAATTACGATACCAAAATTAACTAATAATATTGAAACTAAACACTTTCTAGACACTAAGATTCAGGACNATTAAGTGACATGTCTTATATATGCAAAATTACTATTTCCGATTCAAACTAGTTCTTTTTATAAGTACATTGTAAAGTGTTAGCGTTTGACGAAATTTTTGCATCCGCAGATTACTGCCTTCGTAAAATGATATTACCTGTACGTTGTTAGGTCAGTGGCTAGACATATGCATCCGCAGAGTACCGCCTGCATAATACTTATATGTTGTCAGTCCGTTGGCTACACATATGCATCCGCAGGTTACTACCTGCGATAAGGAATTAATTTTAACCTAGGATTTAGCCGAAAAACTTATTGACGCAACTAAACTTATGCCCGGTATACATCATGCATTATCCTTAAAAAGAAAATTCGAAATAACCCGATCGCTGACCACTTGTTGGGAGCGGCTGTTACTTTGAAAGTAAAAACTCGTCAGGAAATTAGGAAAGTAGGAGCACAGATCCAAATATCTGTTCAGTCAAACCTTTCTAGGGCGGGGTCATCAAGCAGATCGTTACACNAATAATCATTTTAAGTGAATCTTTGGAGAATCAGAGTTGTGGCCTTCATCGACATGCTATATCACAAAAAAAGAAAGAAAAAAAAAACAAAGAAAAATCTCTTTAATTTTTTGCTAAAAAAAACATTAACAAAGGAGAGGTTTTACAAATTATTACTGCCGTCGGGTAAAGAACAGGATTTAAAGGCTGATAAATCAGCCAAAAAACTGGCCAGAATTTAAATTGTTATTATTAAATCGCTTTGGTGATCCGTGATCAGAGCAAATACTTTTCAATTCACTTAACTCCCTACCAAAAATCTAGTCAAAATTATGAACAATACGCGGAGCAAATAAAAAAACGCTTAAATTCTCTTATAGAACATATTCAACTTAATATTAAAACAGACGTACTAGTTCAAAGTAAATTGCAAGTTTATAATGAAATTGCAAAAAAAAACATTTATAGCAGGGATTAAAGAACTTTATCACACCCACTGTAGATTTAGATAGTTGCATACTAGTCTGTCGTAATTATGATGACCAAGAACAACAAACCCACTTCTTAAATTTCATGAGATTAAAAGAACAAAAATCCAGACAAAATACCTCCAACAACTTTTTCCAGAATTACGGACAAAAATCTAACTTTATAGTCGAAGAATTACACAACAACGAGACAAGCGACGAAACTGAAATTATTAATGATAAAAGTCAAGTACGGTATAGTAGTAAAGATTTAGATGATAATTACTTTATAGATAATAGTGAAAAATTTTTTTTTGGGAAAGCCTCACCAAACCTCAATATTTAATCGATCTTAACACCTTACCTAATCAACCTAAATTACCATTTATTTATTTTAATAAATTCCAAATTAAGTTACTTATTGATTCAGGTGCCTCATCCTCAGTTATAAATCCCGATATTGCTTACAAATATTTTCCAGAATTTATCTACCCTAATGATTTTGAAGTAACATCTTTATATAAAACAATACAAGGCACACATCATCATCATTATAAGGTCGTCAGTCCTAAGACCGGTTGGACACGTACCTCCACTCTTTCCTATCCTGAGCTAAACTTCGCATTTCCCTAAAACTAGAACAGCTCACATCCTTAACTATTTGCGAACAGTAATCTAATCTTGGTCTACCTCTACCCCTCCTAACTCCTGTTTCTGCCTCTAATATNTAATATTTTTTTTTACAATACAATTGGAAATAAATATCAAATTAAGGCAATTTACTACAGATTTTAGAATTAGATACTAGTTCACAACCGCAAACTGGTAGAGAAGTGTTGTATTAACCGACGTTTATACATAGGCTTAGAACTTGTAAAGCTTGAATGATAGTGATACTGTGACTGTCAAGTTCTCGTGTAAATAATTTGTTGTGATTAATTATTTTCTGTAATGTTTATTTTCTGTTAATCTAGATAGTATGAAAACAATGGCGTTGATAATATTGTAAATAAAGTGACTGCGAAAATAATTTTGTAAAGAAAGCGTCTGTGAAATTCACCAGTTTTATTTTTGATGAATTACTTTAAAAATATTTTGGGATTACTTTGGATTGTAAAATAGCAAATAAAAGGACGTCTGTTAAAACTACAATCTGACTTGTTTGATAAATTATTTGGCAATTAAAACTAACAAGAACATTATCACATTTTTCTGTTTGAAATACAACTATTACATAGTGCGGCCTTTCAAAACTATCACCAGTTTTATTTTTGATGAATTACTTTAAAAATATTTTGGGATTACTTTGGATTGTAAAATAGCAAATAAAAGGACGTCTGTTAAAACTACAATCTGACTTGTTTGATAAATTATTTGGCAATTAAAAAACTAACAGGTTATGGGCCCAGATCATGCTCAAAAGTCAGACATGCCAAATTATCAAGCAAAATAACAAGTTAGTCAAGTAAGTCCAGAAAATTGTTATCGCCAAGTCGCAATGTGCAGTCCAAGCCAACTTCCAGCCAAAGGACATTGAGGCTCAAACCGTCATTGGCATAAATGTTAGTAAAGCTATTTCGAAGAAGATTTTGAGTTGTACAACGGCATTTGAAATGTATGGAAAACTGCAAAACTTGTATGGTAAAAAGTTAGACTATGAGATCGAAGGTCTGCAACGCAAATTTTTCAGCTACACAATTGACAACTCCAAATCAGCTGTCATACTGCAACTCGCCGAAGATTTAACTTCTCTGGATGGAAACAATTATGAACAACGGGCAATGACTGGAATGTTATCAATTTTGCCACCTCATCTGTACCATTTTCGCACATCTTGGGACAACGTAGCAAGAAATCAGCGAACTATACCAAACCTCATCGCGAAGCTGAGACCTGAAGAAGACAGAATCAAAGCACGAGAAAGGTCAAGTAAGCCAACGTCTGGCAACGCTTTGATGATGCAGCAGAGAAAGAAGGCGAGACAGCACAGCAACCAGAAGCAAACAAACAAAGTGGGAGCGCTACACTCACTTGTTTCAAATGTGGACAGAAAGGCCACATGAAGAAAAGTTGCACAAACAAACCGTGTGCAAAGTATTTAGCTTACTGCAAAGAAAATTATCCTTGTAATGTTTGTGGTCAAAAAGGACATTTTGCCCGAGACTGTTTGAAGAGAAATAATGACAAGTCAGACAATGAGAGGCCAGGCAAGAGTGACAGAAGTTACGGAGATCGCTCAGGCAAACTTTACGTAGCCATTGGATTGTCAAGAATTGATTTGCAGAACCAAAAACAAGGGGCAAATGACAATTGGTACCAGGACAGTGGAGCCACACAACATATGACATCGCACAAGAGCTGGTTTGTTAACATGAGAGAACTGAAAGCAGCCAACTAAAGTGACCATGGGAGACTCGTCAACTCAAGGCTACATCAGTAGGAGACATCGAACTGGAAGCCTACAACGGTGTTGAATGGAAATTGGCTACACTTAAAGATGTACTTTATGTACCTGGATTAAATGTCAATTTGATTTCTCTTAGTCAAATCATGAATCGAGAACACACTGAAGAGTGCAACAAGGACGTGTCAATTATCAAGGCAAAGGAAAATCAAGCAGTTTTGTCGATGGCTCAACGTGAGGGAAACTTATACAAGGTCATGTTTCGTCAACCAACTGAGAATACCAGTCTGATTGCAACTTCAATTGTCACTTGGCATGAGAGGCTTGCACATCAGAACCTGAAGGAAATTTTGAAGAAAAATAACATCAAGTTTATAAATGGCTGGAACAACCAAGTTTGCAACGCATGTGCTTTGGGCAAGCAGCACCGAGTTACACACCCTGAGAATGACAAAACAGCTGTTCAACTATTGGACTTAGTTCACGTAGATCTTGGAGAATCGGAGGAGCGAAGTACTTTCTGATGTTCAAGGATGACTACTCGCATTTTAGAACTGTCTACTATCTGAAGATTTATTTGAAAGAAATTGAAAATCTATTCGGAAGAAAGGTAAAAGTCTTGAGGTCTGATCACGGCAAGGAGATTGAAAACTCTACCACTCGCAAACTTCTGGAGGAGTTGGGAATTCGGCTCACTTTCTCAAATATTCACACACCAAAAAAAATTGTAGAATCGAAATGGAAATGAGAACAATTGTGAAATCAGCAAGGTCAGTTTTACGGGCGAAGAACTTGAAGGACAAGAAGCAGTAAACTATACAGTGTTTACAATAAACTAAACTGGGACAAATAAAGTCGCAGGAGAAAGTCCAGCAGATTTGTGGTACGGTCGTCGCATTGATATCAAGAAATTAAGAATTGATCATCAATGACATGATCATTCGCTAAGAGTGTCTGGCCGAAAAGAAAAAGCGGGGCCCGGTCGGGTCGTCGAGGGAACCGAACGTTACGCTACGTGTGGCGGCATTGAGTTCGGGAACAAGAGAGAAAGATATCGAACAGTGTCAGTGGCGATACAAACTGGGAAGTCCCGTCGGCCAGAAGTTTGGACCCGTCCCATATTTACGTCTTCTCAAAGCAATATACCGCATAAGAAACACTAATTTCACCTTTTTAAGCTACCAAGGCTCGTCCACTCCTGATAAATATGAAATAGGAACTCCGATAACTTAGCGACCACGTTCCACTATCCGCCATACTTAACATCCGTTCATGTAATATCACACCTACCTCGTATAAAGAAATACGCGACTACAAAAATATTAATTTCGACAACCTTTACGAACACATCAGTAATTCTAACCTCCTCCCACCGACAGTAAACAGTCAGGAAGAAATCGATACCGTGATAGATACCTACAACACAAGTGTATGAAACGCGATACACGAAACTGCGCTAGTAAAGATAATCTGTATAGGCTGAAAAAAAAAATTAACCAAGAAATGTATCAACTCGAACTATGGCTCAATCAATGGCTTATAAAACCTAACCCAACTTTTTTTATTCAGACACCCTAACCTCGTCACCAAAAAGTCCCTTTCAGTGAGCGACATAAATGTTACACTACTAAACACTCGTCTAACACTGAAAACAGAAATAAAATACTTAGGTACCACACTAACACATACAATCAACACACACACAGACATCAGAAACACACTGGATATATAATACAAAAACAAATTGGCAACTACTCCCAACCTCCCTGACGAATACATCTTACTCGGAAATCCGGCACTACTCTTTTGTCTTTTGAAGAATTCCCCTCTTTCACGAAAACAAAAAAGAAAAGACCAGAAATCAAAACAGTTCGGCTTCTCTATAGCTGCACAGTTACCTTCTAGCTATCATAGCTACCCTTTAGCTCCTGTAGCTACCGCTACCTTTGATGCCACGAGCAGGACGCTCGGCAAAAGAATACCGCCGCCACCGCCGAGAGGAAGAATGGAGAATCGCTGCCGCCCGACGCCGGCCAATACAGACGCCGAGACCTCACGGTACGGCCTTCCACCATGGCCTGGACGCTGTCTTCAGAGAGCTGCGCGCTGGTTACGCCCCGAACCTGTGGCAGTCCGCTGCCCACGCCGTCGCGGCGCGATAGGGTGCCACGCCAACCGCCGCTGCCTACATCAATCGCCCTACGGACGCCGCGAAAGGCTCCGTCGCAGGCCGTCCACAGTTTGGAATCACCGTTACTGGCACTGCCGTCGTCAACGACATCCCTCCTCTCGTCACTACCAGCTACGCTGACGCGATACCGACGCTTGCTGTGCAGGAGACCATAGAATGTGCGCGAGTGAAATATAAAAAGACTATTTGTGCCAAGTATGACTGTTCGAATGTTAGTTATCTTTCTGTATGTTAAGTATGAATGCATGTTTAAGAGTTGTTTGTAGATATGATTTTCCTTGTTTGTATATATATATATATATGCTTTTGTTCTTTGTAATTTTTATATGTAATGTAAACAGTTAGTTTCATTCTTTCTTTCTCTGAAATATAATGTTAAACCTCAGGCCTATTTTAATAGCATTTAAGTTGGTAATAAAACTATCGCTTCCGTGGTAAATAAATTTTAGTCGTCGTTCGGCTGAACTTCGCATTTCGGGCCGGAGACAAAACTCCGCCCACCGCGACCCGCAAGCGACAGCCTCGAGCGAACGTGACATATTCTATCAGATGCGGTGCTTAACATTCGTGTAATTTTTTATATACTCTTCCTTAATTCTCTGTTGTACGGTTGTAAGCTTTGTGTTGAATATCGCGAGGTTATTACCCATTAGATAGTGTAGACTTATGGGTTCAATATCAAATTGTTTCAGGATTTCAATATCTTTGTGACAACAAGTTTCAGGTATTTCTGGTATTAATAGCGCTATACTTTTGATTTCGTTGATTCCCTGATTGTTGTATGAGATTTGTAATCCATTGTCAAAATAACAGGTACATTCCTCGTTGATAGTTAAAAGAGGTGATTTCGAAATCGAAGTTTGTTTAATTGGGTATCCTTTATAGTCTAAGAACCCGCGTCCGCAGACTTACGGTATAATAGCAAAGTCCTTATTAATGCTAGGTATAATATTTCTCGAAGAGTTCCTTTGGGCGTGCCCAGAAATCGCAAAGCATCAAAATTGACTCTGAGAACGTGATTGCAGATTGTCTGCCGGTTTAATATCTGAAAATATATATTTTTTTTATGTAAACATTTAATGACAGACACTTCTTCCGGTTGCTACTATAATCTATAGAATTTCAAAGCTGCGAAAATTTTATACAACTGCGTTATTTCTGCAAAGCTAAAAATTATATATGCCATTTATATTATTATTGCATAGGTACACATATTCAAAAAAACTGATAGATAGGTCGGTTCTGACATCCAGACAGACCACATATTACTTTCTTAGTCGTACTAATGAAGGCGCTCGATTTTGACTCCCTCACTCTTCATCTCGCAGGTAACTCCTATTGAAGCACCTTTGTAAAAATAATAGAACATGTTAATTGAATATACACCATTTTTTACAGCTGCTTTAAATGAAAGAAATGTCTTCCTCTACAATTTAAGTTGAATTTTACTTGATCTTCACTCCATTAGTTGACCGTCCCTAGGAAAAGAAATATCCCTTATGCCAGGAATGTCGTCATGGAAAGTTTGTTCGAGAAGCGCGTGTAGTGTATCTTACTTTTTGTGCGTTGATTTTTTATAATTCACTGCACATTTGAAATCATGGCAGATGAATTAAATTGTACATTTTGTAATTCCAATTCTGATGTAGGTGCACACATTTTTTCGAAAGAAACTTTTAAGAAATGTGAAACTATCTTGCGTTTACGCAATTTTCATAATTTAAAATATAGTGACGTGACGTTACTACGTGAACATTTAGATAGTGGCTATCATCGTACGTATTGTAAAACGTTTACAGCATTGAAGAAATTTTATTATGATACCACAACTTCGAAAAAAAAAAAAGGAAAGTCCCCATTTCCATCTCAGCTACAACCGTCTACTTCTGCTGATGTTGAACACATAATTGAAGACGTTGCTGTTGACCTCGCTCTCGAAGAGGAGCCAAGCTAAGAATTTGGTCAACCCACTGAAGATGCAGTTCTCGAAAACCGAGTAAGTGAAACTCCAGAAATAATAAGCGCGCTGTAAATTCTACTAAGGATGATACAATTATTGTAGATAATCGCCAGGTATGTTTTTTTTGCGATAAATATAAGAAAAACACTGTTCGAAACAACAAGCTTTACATCGAGCGCAAAAAATAAATTCTAAACATCAATTGGAGCGAATGTAAATTTAGATAAAGAGAATGAATAGAAATTTTTGATAAATTGGAGAAACCAAAATGTTTCTGATGAAATAAGCACATAAATTGAAGACAATGTAATTAATAGTTCGATAGGTTACTTTTTATCATTTTATAGGCTTTTTATTTTTTCTAGGGTTTGTTTAATAAATGGCTCCGGGAGATTTGATAAATAAATAATAATATTAATAATGAAGAAAAAGAACAACGAACAGCAAACATCAAAACGAATAACAGAAACTAAATATACACAATCTATTTATATTGCGTCTTCAAATGTACACATCTAAAGCAATAGACAAAAATACGTCTTTCGTCTTTGTTTTGGCAAAAATGCACCGTCTTACACCAACGTCTTCATACCTTGCTCGTCTTTTACTCTCTACGGCGGTGGTATTATATATATAATATATTATCGATCTTCCACCACCTAACTGGTATCGCTCTTGCACCTGGGCAAGCAACTGTATTTATTTTAATAATTCAAATCCTACAATCGGCCGTCCAACAGTAAATCCATTTCGGATTCATCACCATTATCAACGTAAGGTTTCATGTGTTCTGAACATGTGGAAGTTCGAACTGGTCCCTCATGTAATCCAACTTTCATAACATCGTATCTCTCCTTACTTTTCACCTTTACAATTTCGTGTGGTCCTAAATACTCTCGGCAAAGCATCAGTCCAGGTCCAAACTGGGTTCTCTTGATGGCTACTAAATCACCTTCTTTATAAATGTTTGGTTTTCTTCTTCTTAAATTATAAGTATGCCTATTTTCTTCTTGAACCTTAAATAATTGTCAGTAGAGGGGCAGACGGGCTCCCAAATCTGGGCCATGGTCCATCCATTAACATCTTACCAATTTTGGATCTTTAGAAGGTCTTTCTAGGTCATTCTTCATCTGAAGAGGTTAGACCATGCCACTTTTGTCAACAATACCAGAAGCTCTTGTTCAAGACCCTCTGGAATTG
Organism: Agrilus planipennis; assembly: GCF_000699045.2. Lineage (NCBI taxonomy): Eukaryota > Metazoa > Arthropoda > Insecta > Coleoptera > Buprestidae > Agrilus > Agrilus planipennis. Next base: position 35,175 of record NW_020442203.1, read on the forward strand.
TCCTAAAATGGGGGTGAAGCCTGTATTTATTTGAATTTCCCGCTTCAAGCTATAGCTTATTGAATTTTATCAAACGAGATGTCGCTAGAATACTGAAAACGTCGTTTTCTGTAAAAGTGTGTGTAATTTGCAGCTATTGTTTTTTGTCTATTGAATTGAAATAATGTGAATGGTCTCAATCGTCGTTAGGGGACGTGATACGTCGATTGATGATATTCTCATGAACCTACCTTGACGCGACTCTGAGGTGCGATACACCAAAAGACTCGACGAATCTAAAGCTTTTGTGCGTGGAAGGAGAATAAAATGAATGACGAAAATCGTCGTGAGGGGACGTAATACGTCGATTTATGAAATTTTCATGAGCATATCTTGCCGCGTTTCTGAGCAGTGATTCACCAAAGAACTCGACGAATCTACAGCTTCAATGCGTTGCAGGAGAATTAAGAGAATGACCGAAATTATCGTTGTAGCACGTGATGTGTCGATTTATGACAGTTTCATGAACCTTACCTTATGCGTTTCTAGACAGTAGTCCACCAAAGCATTTGAGGAACCTGCTGCTTCTCTGCGTGTAAGGAGAATAAAGTGAGTGGTCTAAATTGTCGTGAGAGGACGTGATACGTCGATTGATGACTTTCTCATGTACTTATCTTGACGGGTGTCTGAGGTGTGATACACCAAAGTACTCGACGAATCTACAGCTCTATACGTTGAAGGAGTATTAAATGAATAGCCGAAATCATCGTTGGAACGTGATGCGTCGATTTATGACATTTTCATGAACCTTACCTTATGCATTTCTAGGCAGTAGTCCACCAAAGTACTCGAGGAATCTGCGGCTTCTTTGCATGTAAGGAGAGTGTAGTGAATGACCTAACTCGTCGTTACAGGACGTGATACGTAGATTGATGGACTTCCCATGAACCTATCTTGACGCGATTCTGATGGGTGATACACCAAAGGACTTGACGGATCTACAGCTCTATGCGTTGTAGGAGAATTAAATCAATAGCCGAAATCATCATTGGAGGACGTGGCTCGTCGATATAAGACATTCATGAATCATAACATATGCGTTTCTAGGCAGTAGTCCAAAAAAGTACTCGAGGACCCTGCTGCTGAACCCATCGAATGTACAGCTTTTATGCGTTGATGGAGAATTAAATGAATGGCCGAAATCATCGTTGGAACACGTGATGCATCGATTTATGGCGTTTTCATGAATCTTACCTTATGCCTATCTGGGTATTAGCCCACCAAAGTACTCGAGGAACCTGCGACTTCTCTGCATGTCATAAGAATAAAGTGAATGGCCTAACTCTTCGTTAGATTACGTGATACGACGATTGGTGACTTTCTCATGGACCTATCTTGACGCGATTCTGAAGTGTGATGCACCAAAGGACTCGACGGATCTACAGCTTCTATGCTTTGAAGGAGAATTAAATGAATGGCCGAAATCATCGTTGGAGAATGTGACACGTCGATTTATGACATTTTCATGAACCTTACTTTATGCCTTTCTGGGCAGTAGTCCACCAAAGCACTCGAGGAACCTACTGCTTCTTTGGATGTAAGGAGAATGAAGTGAATGGTCTAACTCGTCGTTAGAGGACGCGATGCGTCGATTAATGGCATTCTCATGAACCTATCTTGACGCGATTCTGAAGTGTGATATACCAAAGGACTGGACGGGTCTACAGCTTCTATGCGTTGAAGAAGAATTAAATGAATGGCCGAAATAATCGTTGGAGAATGTGACACGTCGATTTATGACATTTTCATGAACCTTACCTTATGCCATTCTTAGCAGTAGTCCACCAAAGTACTCGAGGAATCTGCGGCTTCTCTGCAAGTAAGGAGAATATAGTGAATGGCCTAACTCGTCGATAGAGGACGTGATGCGTAGATTGATGACTTTCTCATGAACCTATCTTGACGCGACACTGAAGTGTGATATACCAAAGTACTCGACGAATCTACAGCTTCTATGCGTTGAAGGAGAATTGAATGAGTGGTCGAAATCATCGTTGCAGGACGTGACACATCGATTTATGACATTTTCATGAACCTTGCCTTATGCCTTTCAAGGCACTAGTCCACCAAAGTACTCGAGGAATCTGCTGCTTCTCGGCATGTAAGGAGGATATGGTGAATGGCATAACTCGTCGTTAGAGGACGTGACACGTAGATTGATGACTTTCTCATGAACCTATCTTGATGCGATTCTGATGAGTGATACACCAAAAACTCGACGAGTCCACAGCTTCTATGCGTTGAAGGGGCACTAAATGAAAGGCCGAAATCATCGTTGGAAGGCTTGACACGTCAATGTATCACATTCCCATAAACCTTACCTTATGCCTTTTTAGGCAGTAGTCCACCAAAGTACTGGAGGAACGTGCTGCTACTCGGAAGTAAGGATAATATGGTAAATGGCCTAACTCGTCGTTAGAGGACGTGATACGTAGATTGATGACTTTCTCATGAACCTATCTTGACGCGATTCTGAAGTGTGGTACACCAAAGGACTCGACGGATCTACAGCTTCTATGCGTTGAAGGATAATTAAATGAATGGCCGAAATCATCGTTGGAGAATGTGACACGTCGATTTATGACATTTTCATGAACCTTACCTTATGCCTTTCTTAGCAATGGTCCACCAAAGTACTCGAGGAATCTGCTTTTTCTCTGCATGTAAGGAGAATATAGTGAATGGCCCAACTCGTCGCTAGAGGACGTGATACGTAGATTGATGACTTTCTCATGAACCTTTCTTGACGCGATTCTGAAGTGTGATATACCAAAAGACTCGACGAATCTACAGCTTCTCTGCGTTGAAGGGGAATTAAATGAATGGTCGAAATCATCGTTGGAAGACGTGACACGTCGATTTACGACATTCTCATGAACCTTACGTTATGCCTTTCTAGGCAGTAGTCCACCAAAGCACTCGAGGAACCTACTGCTTCTCTGGATGTAAGGAGAATGAAGTGAATGGTCTAACTCGTCGTTAGAGGGCGTGATACGTCGATTGATGACTTTCTCATGAACTTATCTTGACGCGATTCCGAAGTGTGATATACTAAAAGACTCGACGAATCTACAGCTTCTATGCGTTTAAGGAGAATCAAATGAATGCTTGAAATCATCGTTGGAGGACGTGTCACATCGATTTATGGTATTTTCATGAACCCTACCTTATGCCTTTCCGGGCATTGGTCCACCAAAATACTAGAGGAATCTGCGGCTTCTCTGCATGTCAGGAGAATAAACTGAATGGCCTAACTCTTCGTTAGATTACGTGATACGACGATTGATGACTTTCTCATGNCCTGATAAATATGAAATAGGAACTCCGATAACTTAGCGACCACGTTCCACTATCCGCCATACTTAACATCCGTTCATGTAATATCACACCTACCTCGTATAAAGAAATACGCGACTACAAAAATATTAATTTCGACAACCTTTACGAACACATCAGTAATTCTAACCGCCTCCCACCGACAGTAAACAGTCAGGAAGAAATCGACACCGTGATAGATACCTACAACACAAGTGTATGAAACGCGTTACACGATACTGCGCTAGTCAAAATAATCTGTATAGGCTGAAAAAAAAATTAACCAAGAAATGTATCAACTCGAACTATGGCTCAATAAATGGCGTATAAAACCTAACCCAACTTTTTTTATTCAGACACCCTAACCTCGTCACCAAAAAGTCCCTTTCAGTGAGCGACATAAATGTTACACTACTAAACACTCGTCTAACACTGAAAACAGAAATAAAATACTTAGGTACCACACTAACACATACAATCAACACACACACAGACATCAGAAACACACTGGATATATAACACAAAAACAAATTGGCAACTACTCCCAACCTCCCTGACGAATACATCTTACTCGGAAATCCGGCACTACTCTTTTGTCTTTTGAAGAATTCCCCTCTTTCACGAAAACAAAAAAGAAAAGACCAGAAATCAAAACAGTTCGGCTTCTCTATAGCTGCACAGTTACCTTCTAGCTATCATAGCTACCCTTTAGCTCCTGTAGCTACCGCTACCTTTGATGCCACGAGCAGGACGCTCGGCAAAAGAATACCGCCGCCACCGCCGAGAGGAAGAATGGAGAATCGCTACCGCCCGACGCCGGCCAATACAGACGCCGAGACCTCACGGTACGGCCTTCCACCATGGCCTGGACGCTGTCTTCAGAGAGCTGCGCGCTGGTTACGCCCCGAACCTGTGGCTGTCCGCTGCCCACGCATTCGCGGCGCAATCCGTTGCCACGCCAACCGCCGCTGCCTACACCAATCGCCCTACGGACGCCGCGAAAGGCTCCGTCGCAGGCCGTCCACGGTTTGGAATCACCGTTACTGGCACTGCCGTCGTCAACGCCATCCCTCCTCTCGTCACTACCAGCGACGCTGACGCGATACCGACGCTTGCTGTGCAGGACACCATAGAAAGTGCGCGAGTGAACTATAAAAAGACTATTTGTGCCAAGTATGACTGTTCGAATGTTAGTTATCTTTCTGTATGTTAAGTATGAATGCATGTTTAAGAGTTGTTTGTAGATATGATTTCCCTTGTGTGTATATATATATACATATATATGCTTTTGATCTTTGTAATTTTTATATGTAATGTTAACAGTTAGTTTCATTCTTTCTTTCTCTGAAATATAATGTTAAACCTCAAGCCTATTTTAATAGCATTTAAGTTGGTAATAAAACTATCGCTTCCGTGGTAAATAAATTTTAGTCGTCGTTCGGCTGAACTTCGCATTTCGGGCCGGAGACAAAACTCCGCCCACCGCGACCCGCAAGCGACAGCCTCGAGCGAACGTGACATATTCTATCAGATGCGGTGCTTAACATTCGTGTAATTTTTTGTATACTCTTCCTTTATTCTCTGTTGTACGGTTGTAAGCTTTGTGTTGAATATCGCGAGGTTATTACCCATTAGATAGTGTAGACTTATGGGTTCAATATCAAATTGTTTCAGGATTTCAATATCTTTGTGACAACAAGTTTCAGGTATTTCTGGTATTAATAGCGCTATACTTTTGATTTCGTTGATTCCCTGATTGTTGTATGAGATTTGTAATCCATTGTCAAAATAACAGGTACATTCCTCGTTGATAGTTAAAAGAGGTGATTTCGAAATCGAAGTTTGTTTAATTGGGTATCCTTTATAGTCTAAGAACCCGCGTCCGCAGACTTACGGTATAATAGCAAAGTCCTTATTAATGCTAGGTATAATATTTCTCGAAGAGTTCCTTTGGGCGTGCCCAGAAATCGGAGAGCATCAAAATTGACTCTGAGAACGTGATTGCAGATTGTCTGCCGGTTTAATATCTGAAAATATATATTTTTTGTATGTAAACATTTAATGACAGACACTTCTTCCGGTTGCTACTATAATCTATAGAATTTCAAAGCTGCGAAAATTTTATACAACTGCGTTATTTCTGCAAAGCTAAAAATTATATATGCCATTTATATTATTATTGCATAGGTACACATATTCAAAAAAACTGATAGATAGGTCGGTTCTGACATCCAGACAGACCACATATTACTTTCTTAGTCGTACTAATGAAGGCGCACGATTTTGACTCCCTCACTCTTCATCTCGCAGGTAACTCCTATTGAAGAACGTTTGTAAAAATAATAGAACATGTTAATTGAATATACACCATTTTTTACAGCTGCTTTAAATGAAAGAAATGTCTTCCTCTACAATTTAAGTTGAATTTTACTTGATCTTCACTCCATTAGTTGACCGTCCCTAGGAAAAGAAATATCCCTTATGCCAGGAATGTCGTCATGGAAAGTTTGTTCGAGAAGCACGTGTAGTGTATCTTACTTTTTGTGCGTTGATTTTTTATAATTCACTGCACATTTGAAATCATGGCAGATGAATTAAATTGTACATTTTGTAATTCCAATTCTGATGTA